>NC_069117.1:53942761-54242761 GCF_025612915.1 Magallana angulata
GATGTAAACCTGATCTACGCATATAGCACTGAACATGGCCTGAAGCAGCTAACTTCATTATATATATCTGCAGTGTTTAGATATCCTAATGGTCTTGACCTGATTAACCATTTATCATTTTCCATTATCACATAACGTGATTAAACCATAAAAAACAAGATGAGGGGTTACATAGTAAGCGACTGACTGGTGCCAAGTCCTGACTCCCTAGGTCTCAATCTGACCTCCAGGCCTTGCGTAATGACCTTGACCTGAGGAGGCATCACAACAGACCTTTACCTTTATTTTGATAGATGCACTTTCAATCCACAAGCTCAATTATCGGCAACAGCATTTCTAATACGTTCTCCCTCCTTCTAATCCTGAAATTCAATTGGATGAGGAGCATTTCACAGGTAAAGCTCTTAAGAAAATTCAGATCTGAAGATCGACAGCTGAGAGGTTAGTGCTGGACTATTTTTTGGGTACTCAAGAGTCATAGGCACTTATAAAACTCTTGAGTAACTGTTACAACACAGCATTACAATAATGTGTAGTCACGGGTCCCTGTTGGTATTGCTTCTTTATTATCAGCAAACCATTACATGATAGGAAGCTCATCTCAAAATAACCTGTCGGTCTAACTGAGTCAACACTAGATACAATGTACTCGATGAAGCAAACTGTAAGGAACAGTTCTATTCTAGATATCAAGAAAATGCAGCACACATAAAACCAACAATGCTATGAATGTGCAATATGCAGCTTCCCCACCATATTTCTATCATCTTTCTTTCAAGAATGTCGGCTGATTGCATGCACATATAATAACTCAATTCACTACTAGACAACAATGTCTTTTTTTAATTTCAAAATATAGGATTTTATTCATACCAATTGTACAACATTCCAATAATTGCATTGTGTCTGACATCCAGCGTTTTAGAATGCTGTCACAACATGCACATGGTACATTCCAAAGGGCCTAATTTTCCTTATCACAAGATCTGACATGCTTTATTTCCCCAGAATGTGAACAAATAAACCTAAAAAAAATCAAATAAGATTCTTCGGTAATTGTGGTTCATCTTTTTTCTAAGAAATGAAATTTTCCAAAAGAAAGTGTCATTATTTATTATGTTAGAAAATAGAAGCTAAGATGTCAAGTTATTATGAAATATTATCAATTAACCTTCTAATATCTATTGTATATAAGGTCATTGCCAACAATGTGATAAACTGAACAGCAACTGATCTCAAAATACAAAAGTAGTCCAAATGCCACATGGAATTTGACCAGACTTCATTCTGACCTTGTGGGAAGACATTTCTGACTCATTCTGAACTTCAAAAACTACTCTGAATGGAACCAAACTCCTGTGAAACTCCTTCTACAAGAATGTTCACTCAGTACCGGGTTGAAATCATGACAAATCGGTGATAAGACTAATTTTCCATTAGCAAGGGGATAAAGGAGGTATCGGCTTGTGTTTTGCAATATCTCTGCCCGTTAGTGCTACCGCTATATCTAACACGACACATTCTGCTTAAGGCTGCACTTACAGATGCACTGGAATGCAGAAAGCTGTGCTGTGTTTGTGGATTTAAGAGGCTTTTTACATTGCAAAATGGCCTATGTTATCAAATCTGTGATAAAAATGGGTCATAATTTTCCTGTATTACAGCTAGATGCTCAGTTCGAAAATTAGCAATATGGTTTACTATACAGCGATGATGCAATTTTCCCTATCCCAGATCATTTCACAGCAAAGCAATATTTGGTTACTATAGTATCATTAATTCATTCAAGAGTTCAATATTCTACAATTAAAATTATTTGGTATGTTATAACAAAATTGTGTATTACATACTAGTTAAGGGTCCTCAACACCCTGTAAACGTTTACTTTTCATGACAGTATGTAACAAAATGACATGGCGATTTTAACCCATTGTGAAACTGTTTATGTCGTCAACTTTGGGTCTATGATCTCTGTAGAGCAATTACTATATTCGTATACATATATAATATTCAATTTATTGACCTGCAGGTCGGGAGTCCGAACTCTGCAGGGACTTTTGTTTTTATGAACAGGAATAGAAAAATAGACCCCCCCACCCAAAAAAAGAATGGGTTTTTTTCTGTAACTTGTAAGTCGAACGCATGCTTTCAGAATTATAGAAGTTCAGGCTTGTATGCAAAACTTTTCCCAAAGTTAAGTATGGGCAGAGTTACATTGATAAGAAGGCTACCATCAGACTTATATTTGACTGTGATAATTATTTGAAAACTTCTAAAAGAATCATTAATGCAACAAATGGAGCCATGCCTGACAAAATCCCGGGTCTGTACGGTTGGCCATTAGCATGCAATATTTAACTCACAACAACTATAGTTGATCAGATCAGTCGTGGTGCTAGATTGTAATAAAAATGTACCAATTTTAAACTTGAGAATATAAATTACAACTTGGTTATCACATGTACCTGTGTGTCTAAATGTTTCTTTTAACTCAGTAGATATATTCAATCTGGATGAGGAAAAAAAACAATCCTTTTTTTAAAATAATGGTTATCAAATTCATAACAACAGCTGCATAGCAAGAAACATTTCACGATAGGCTAGATTTCAGGATACTATTTTTATTCCATCTGTCAGTCAATGATTTTAGTGTACTTTTAACAGCAGATAATTAAAAGGTCAACATGAAAGGGGTGAGCTGCCAAACCCAAATAATTTTGGAATGTTTTAAAGATCTGCTTGGCAGCGTCTTGAACATGAAATTAAGTAAGACTAGCATTAAATTGTCAGTCTCCCACACAATGCAGCTTCCTACCTGTAATTATCCCCGGGACAGAATACTTGTCTTAATTTTATTGAAAGATGCGGTGCAATTCTTGAATCTGAATGCACCATTTGTGACTTAAGATCAGTAGTTAAATTGCTTAATAGTTGCAGCTTTTCACTGACCCAGAAAGGATCTAATGATGTATATTACGATAGATTTAGGTCTCGTATTACAGCAAGGAGCAAAACGTCAGGGTTAAAAAGTCGTAAAATTAATCCAGTGAAGAATTTTGGCTACCCTAAATCGGGACCTTTCCTTCTCTCCTTGGTTAAAGGAGCTACAGATTAACCCATTGTCTGGAAATTATAGCTATTAATAGGTCTTAAAGGATTACCAAAATGTAGGTCTATAGGTACATGTACTGTTGTTAATCAAACTCAATCCTGACACGGCTTCTTTTAATCTCTGTAAGAATTAACCTTTTGATCTGATATAAACAAAACTTCCAACAGTTAAACAATAATTGGCGAAGCTTTGTTGTAGTGTGTATATATTTTGGGCTAAGACAAAGATTTGATGACTAGACCTCGATATAAAAAAAGACTGACGTTATAAGTTTTTTTCTTTACAAGTTCATTTAATTTCTGCTGTTTCTTTTGAGTTTGATTGACAGGGTCATGACCTTGAGAAAATCGGAGACCTCTTCATCACCCGGGTCACTGCACATGTCAGAAACTGATCTGAAGCATTGATTGGTACCCACCCGAGAGGAGAAATTACCAGGAACATGATTTCTGCATTTTCAATTTCCATTATCACAAGTTCATATCAGTGTTTTATTCAGAACTCAATATGTTAAAGAATTAGAACCACCAATGTTCACTTTAGAATTCTTTATAATCAATATCACGATTCCAAACAGCTGATGTTCAAAATTAAATCCAGTACACACACTTTTAAGTATATGCACGAAAAAGTTTATCAATTGATTGCCAATTAATATCCTTTTGAAAATGTCCTTTGTATAATGCATACAAACTGTAAGATCCTCTCTCTCTCTCTCTCTCTCTCTCTCTCTCTCTCTCTCTCAAACCATTACACCACCGAATCTGAATCTAAACAAACAGATGTTTTTTGCTGAAATTGTATCTTGACATTGCATCTTTCCCCGATAACCCTAGAGAACGACATTCCTTCAGGCTGTTACAAAACTGCAAGATTAATTACACAGAAAAATAACAAGACTACACAGAGAAATTCAGTCAGTTTTAAAGATAAATAAATTCTCCTGCTTTGTAATTGCCAATAAACATGTAAATTATACATCCAATTGTTCAGCATGGTTTGGGATTGGAGTACTGTACTGAAATGGCTAACATTCCTTTCTCCATCATAAGTCCTATCACACCTGAAGGAAAGAGGGTGAAAAGGAGACCTATTCAAACCAGTCCATGAGAAGCATACTAAATACCCCAAAAAGCCCATCAAAATTCATTACTACAATAGTACGTATGGTTTGTCCAATCTCGGTTTCTCTCTAGCTGGGCAACACAAACTCAATTAACGAATTTCCCCTATAAATGACAGCAAGTGCTTTCATTGAAAGCTTGTTCATGTGGGACTAGAGATTCCATCGGATTTTCCCCGAACTACTCGATTTTTTAATCAGTCTTGAGCAAATGAGGCGTAAGTCGTCACTCTAGAAATACGAGGCTCCGTCCTGCTGATACAGCCCCTGGGTGATACAGTGCAGGTATTCCCTCTTAGTTTAATTCACCTGGAAATTAAAGTGATTACCTTTTCATTAAAGCATGTTAAAGGTATCCCATGCAATTAAAGATACGCACAAACTGGGACATCATGAGTGTTTCTCATTCTGTGTTTAATTAAATTATCTTTTCTATCTAATTTTCTGTAGGAAAAGAGAGGATAATTACCCTTTATTAGTTTAGAAAAAATAGGAACTTCTTGCAGTTGGAAAAAAATTTAAAGGACCTTTAATTTCTTTATATGTCTTATCGGTGCAATCTGCAGTTTTCCTGTTAAATACCAAATCTTGTCATCTCTCCACAAGATGACTACGGCATTAAAGCTTCATTCACCAACATACAGGAGTGGATATAGCTAATTCTCTGGTTCTCTGCCCCCTTTCACATACCACCAAGGCTACTGAAACAAGATTGACACCCACCTTGTAACTGCTGACTCCATGTTCAACGGGGTTTTTTTCTTCTCCTTTGTTCCCTCACTGCTATTTACCACTCCTCGATTTTTTAAAACTTTTTACATCTGTTGAAAGAAGCTAAAAATATCTGACCAAAGATTTTATTGATAAGAATTCTCTTTTTCGCACAAGCTTTTTTTTTTTTTTTTATCAAATGCTATACTGACTTTAAAGGGTTTTACATATAGCTTACTTCATTTAGATTAGATCAGCAATTGAATTGAAAATACAATTCAGGAATTTTTCATATCTCCACATTAACAAACTGTCCATATTTCAATGACTCAATAATTCGCTCATAAAGATAAATTTGGTCCCTCTTCACAAATTAAAGCCGCGCTTTAATAAATTTATTAATATTGCAGGGTCCTAAAATTGACCTTCACATATTAAGATGATTCCATCACGTCATTGGAATTCATTGGCTAGTATAAACACAAAAAAGAATACTGGGTCCACAGAGCAAAAAAACAAAAAACAAAAAAAAAAAACCCCAAAAAATATTACACAAGAAGGACATTTCATGTCAAAGATTATAGCAGCATTGCTGACCTTAAATTTATGAGAAAGTTTCAATGTCAAGGAAATACCCAAACCCTTACCCTTCGAAATGTACTTAATTGTAGTAACAATTCAAAACTAAATCATGTCTCTAGGATGTCATAATTTCAGATCCTCTCATTATTTTGCCCGAGGAAATGTCAAGTGGATCACATTAAACACCGCCTCCTGTTATTTCCAGGAAACGGCCAACAGACCTAGACAGACTTTGAAGACATCTAGGATTTTCGAAGGTGTAATGTTTTTATTATTGCCTCTGATAAAGCCTTTGTCCTTTTGGTATTTTCCCCCTAGAACACCACGCAATTATCGCAGACTCTCGAGAAATCAACTGATTTTCAGACGTGTGGTCACGTGACTTCTTTTATAAGCACGTGGTGACAAGTTACACCTACCAGGACACCTGATGACGTCCCCTCAGATGGACCACCTTAAAGTTCATTATGCAGTGCAACAGAGATGAAGGGTTCATTTATTTCTGTTTGTAAAATTTTTAATGATTTAAAAAAAAGAAAAGGCAGCTAGCTTCAAAATACTTTAAGCATTCTTTTACTATTATATTACGAAGGAATTAGGAATTTTAATGTTTTTTAACTTATTTAATTCTACAATGGCAATATTCCAAGGTCTTGGGATACATTCTGCATGTTGGGTCTGCGGTGATCTGACATGTTTTGTTTTCTCCTGAATGAGGAAATATGTCAAATAACAGTACAACTTCTGTTTTTCATGTCCCACACAAACAGGATCGTTTACTTTTTAATTTATTTTTTTAGCATTCAAAGACTGCTCCGAGTTATTTGGGCACTGTCCGACATGCAGATGTTGATGAAACTGACGCCAGCTCTTGAAGAAACCGACACCCCCACTGCTTCTAGCAAAGAGGGGAGAGGCGAACATATTTCTTGTTCTAAGCTCACGTGTTGATTATAGGACAATATCATTGTCGGTTCTGTGTAAAGATAAAAATGACTTGCCTACTTATTTAAGCGTCATTGTCAACATCTCCAGCAATGCCTCAAGGACGGAAATGATGACCAAAATATGAACTTGGTATATAATTATAATATTTGCTTAATTTTCATCAAAACAATCGTATATTATTACCATAAGTACGTACTAATGTATGATCTAAACATACAGTTGTTTGGATGGAGATTAAGGTTATCATATTCTACGGAACTTCCGTCCTTGTACGGGGATGACAACAGAACAACCATAGAAAACCAACTGGCATAGAAAACTTCTGACCTTTGCTATCATATTTTCGTCCTTTTCAATACGTATTAGTTGTTTATACACATGGTGTTTATAAAACATTCTTTTATTTAAAAATGAATAAAGACATATTTAGCGAACGGTTTTTATTTCTTTATGATTCTCAAAACCATATATCATCACAAAAAATTATTTGGTAGCCTATACAGATTGTTGTGTCATGCGAATGAAAAGTAAAGTTTGCAATTGGACTATCTAGATAATGTTCATGGAGCAGACATATTAATGAATACACAAATCTTAGGAGAAGTACAATGACTAACGATGGTGACCTTGATATTTGAGCATTGAAATGACACGATAATGGAAGACCCATAGAGATCTACAGATATTCAGGTTCAGTTTATAAAAAAAAAATACTTTGGAATATCACAAAGAAAGATCGCGTTCCAGAATTGATATACAATATGACAAACAATAGTAACTACGACTTCATTAACATGTACTATAGTATATGTATGCAGAAATCCCATGACTTGGCATCAGATCAGGTTTACTAGAGGCCCCCGGGCCACATCCCTCGCCTAGCAGTGTACCAACTAAATCAATTCTAAAGCTATTACTGTATCCTACAGGGCCATTGAGCATACCATACATAGCAGTCTATCATATTATATTGTCAAGGATAATTGTGATGAGGTTAAACTAATTCAATTCAATAAATTGAAATAAATAATAATATTACATGTTCTCCCTTACAATCGTTTGATTTGAGATATTTTCTTTATATACACTTCGGTAAAACTAGTTCAAGATTGATTTTCTTTATCGTAGATTTATGTCTTACTATCAACGTTTTATATTTTGTTACCCTGTGAGATACAAACTGATGATAGCGAAAGATTTCAAGTTTTCTGCTAGTTTAATTGAAGTATTTTCCTAACAATTTGTCATATATTTAATCCACTTTATGAGTTCTAGTATTTTCAAAACATATGATTTTTTTCCCTAAAATTTGTGAATATTAACACATTTTTGCCCAATACAATTGCAGAAACATAAATTTAATTATTATCTACTTATGTGGGTATAATATTCTTGATTAATTTTATCTTCCTGAATTCTTGTACTTCAGAAACTACCGAATATTGCGAAAACTTAATTGTCTTTCATTCAATTTATTCCATATTTTATGCATCTATTTCTTCTGAATACTTTAGTAAGACAGAAGAATTTTGTAACTCACCAAAAACCAAGAACCACACAACACTGACAGAACACCACATTAAAATATTTTATCAAGATTTCTTTTGTGTGTGTGTGTGTGGCTTTTTTTGTCGTTGAAATTTTCAACCACTCTGACAGTAATATTCAAATTATTACAATATTACAGGATTTCCCTACGATTTTATACAAGCAATTAAAGTAAAAACTAACTGCCATGAACGTTATATATAAAAATCGTAAAAAAAAAAAAAAACCCACCGAAATTCCCAAATCCATCGGTCAAAAACACTCAAATCAATAATAAACGAAAAACAAAGTGTTCGCTCCAATATTTTATTCGATATTTTGTCAAAAAGATAAATGTTTCTCTGTCATTGCGTGCAAAAAAGCGGGAAACTGCGATCGTCTGGCCGCGTTGTCGCAGATTTCAGTAAATCGTCATTAATGCCTCGTAAGGTTCTTTTGGCGGGATTCTCCAGGCTTACAAATTGCGCCATACTGAAAATCAATACACTTCCATCTAATTTTGTCACAATGCGCAGGGTTATTGATACATAATATTAGATCTCTCTCTCTCTCTCTCTCTCTCTCTCTCTCTCTCTCTCTCTCTCTCTCTCTCTCTCTCTCTTAGCAAGTCTTTGTATAGCATACTTTTCGAAATTTGTGCCGTAACAACAAATTAATACTTTTAAGTATTTAATACAAAATTACTATTAATTGTGAAAATGTTTCTTATAAATGTATGTTTTAAGTAGTCATATTCTTAAAAAGATTGTTATTAATTCTATGTCGTCAGTATGCTATATGCAATCATGATTCATTTCAACTCATATCACTTTGGCATGTAATATCAATTTAATAGCACATGAGGTACATTTAATATACGTATAATCGCAATCAAATTGTCAGAGATAGAGCATAATCTTCATAAAGCTAAAATAAGTAAGAAAAATACATATGTACACAAGATTTTGGCTTTTAGTTTAAAAGAAGGCATATTTTATACATAAACGTACAAAGCTCTTTGAGGTTGCATATTCAGCTTTTAAAGTTGAAATGTTTTCACAGAATTAAAAACGTTTTCGTAAGCAAGGTTTGATGAGTTTCTTACGGTTATTAGTACTGATTACACGTACTTCCCCTATGGTCCGGGTAGAACTACCAGTATATGGAATCTGTGATCGATAAAGGCGCGAAATTTGATTACGATACATGTATCATACTGCCTTAACACTTTCCCAGCCTCCGATTCACTTTCTATCTAGCTCAACAGCTGCATGCACTTTTATTATGTCGATTTATGCATAATCTCTAACAACATTCAATTGTATCTTTAAAACTATCTTATTTCTTCATCTGCACCTGTATGAAATCAAAGAAATATGAGGGGGATAAAAATGAGTAAAACGGTACATTTATTATTTAAAGATTGGTATTAAAACATTCTTTTAGACATTCCATCAGGGAATATGATTTTTAATCCACAATTTCAATTTTTCTACACTTTAATGGGTGGACATAAATATATAGTAAAGTAGAAAAAGTCCTTCGTAAATTATCATAACCGATAATCTTGACAGCGTGTTTGTTTGCTTTGAGACGAGTTACGCGATTTTGTGAGTTAAAATTTTGCATAGTTTACTAGCTTTTCCGAGACCCCTCTGAAGCTTTATATATGGACCTTCATATGGCATAGGTGTGTCATAAAAAGGCCCGGTAGGCGTCAGAAATGCTCGTCTGTGAGAATGATGCACGAAGTTTAGTCGACCTTAATGTTCCCCAGGGAAAATTTTTCGGACACATATTTTTTGTGGCGTAGAAGAATCTTTCTCGAGTTTCTTCGGACACCACGAACGCCACGAATCAACAAATAAGCGCTAGCTTTCATTCATCTTTTTTCGGCTGTCAAATACGAGGCATGCCCCAGAGAAAATGATTAATGACCACGGGCCAGACATCGAATTGCGCGCGCTGGGCAGACGATCAGATACATATCTTCTGCTTGTTCCCCAGCAGATTAAAGAAAAGATCCAAATTCTCTTTCATGCATGGCAAATAAAACGATTCTCCGCTACGTTGCCTTATTTTAGCTCTACATGGCTTAATGGAAGGCACGCTTAACTGTATATAAAATCATAATCCCGCTTTTCCATTTTCCGCCATCGATCTAAAGGTTTATATTGCTTTTATCCGTCTCTGAGCTTAAAAGTCATGTCATTAGAAAACCATTATTACTTGTAGGGGATTACAGCTATACTTTGAAACATGTTTTAATATTCTTTCTCGTAGTCAGGTTTTTTATGTTGTAAATTTGGTTTAGTAGACAGAGATTCTGGATATAGATTATTTGGTGGATGTTGCTTGTTTTTTTTTTTCAATTTTCAGGATTAAGAGAGAGAGAGAGAGAGAGAGAGAGAGAGAGAGAGAGAGAGAGAGAGAGCACCCGCTCTTTAGGTTATATAGTTCTCTGCATTAACCATTTACTCTCTAATAAAGAAATACTCATAAAGCCCAATAACTTCCTGGAACTTGAAAACTGTATGCTTTGATACGATCCCAATTAAAGACAGAATATTACGATACAGCGTGCACCAATTTTCATTTTTAATTTGTTCAAAGACCAGAAATTATACATTGGTTCACAGCGTCTAGACAACAGAAGGACTGACTGGTTGGAGCTAAATGACAAACTCAAGACTCTTAATCTAATATCCCCTCAAAGAAGTCAATATTTGATGAACGCGCGCACCTCAAAGACAGAAAAATTCGCCACACTTTTAGGATTTGTCAGTGAGTGTATCTTTAGCATAGGATTAAGTTATTTGATATTTTCATGTATGAAGTAAATTGTACATTTAATTTAGTGACTACATGTAACAAGTTCAAAACAGGTACTAGCAGCAATAATAAGGGATTGGGGTAGACCTCTCCCCCCCCCCTTCCCCCCTCCCCCCAAAAGATGGGGAGAGGGCTACATTATTGCAGCTATACAGGTACATGTATATATTGTTACAGTTTTAATTGTTTTCACCAGAGCACAGACTGCACGAACTCCGTCAGACTTCAAAACAGTGTCATTGTAACTTACAATAAATGGAGGAATTGACTTTTCTTTCAATATGAGAATTGCACATCAACTTTTTCAATTTATAAAGATAATTTTAGAAACTGAAGGACTATATATATAGCGATCATAGCAGGAAGTTTACGATTTGACACCATTTACGTTGTTTTTTTGTTTTTTTTTGGGGGGGGGTCTATGCTTGCTACCTTCATACTATTATGAACCCATCAAACAAACTGTTATATATTTATGTAAATCTATTGTTCGATATACAGATAATTACATGTACATCACATCTAAACATACCCCGACATGTAAATTGTATTAGGCACATGTGTACTTAGTTACACTAGCATCTAAATAACAATCATTTCCATACCCGATGAGCCATTGTCTATGATTGTCACACACAAAAGTCTACTTTTATAGTATACCAAGTATTTCAAAGATTCAAACATCCACATCAAGGCCTGCTTTAGAGACTTATATATTTGAAGTCGATGGGTTTCGTAAGATGCAGGTGTCAAGTATTTTGGTTGTATTAGGATGGTAGATGTGATGCAGTAGAACAAGGCTTTTGTAAATTTATTTAGCTAAGAAACACCAACAAGTCGAATCAGCCCTTAAATCACGAAGTAAGAACCGCCGTTAACGACACTGATGGCGGAAATCGAGCGATATATCTCTAATCTACGCCTCTACATAACGATGTACTGCCACGATTTCGACAGAGGGCCAAGAAGATGTTTTGGATCTTGGATCAAATTTGGATTTTTATTTGCTTTCCGTTGATATTTTTTTTATATCGTCATCTTTTTAGAGTGTTCAATTTCGAAGTGTAAATGAAGTGGATCAAATCTTGAAATTAAACATTTCGTTTTTATGAGTTGTGGATTTTTTACTCGCCAGAAAGTTCCAGTGAATCAGATGTTGTGGTGAATTTTAGTTCTTGTGAAACTTCAAACTGATATATAATCATGTTGGTTAAAGTTGTTCATCCCTTGATATTTACAGCTACTTTATACATTATAAAGATAATTTTGCAAAAATAATATGTTGAAAATTGCGTAGATAATATTTCTTGAGCAGCTTTGTAGGAATTTTGAAGTCCACACTTGAGTGCTTTTTTATATACACCTTTGATATAAAAAAGATTTCGGTAAAATGTAACATGTAACCAGCACAGCTGCTCCAATCAGATACCGGGGCATTTTTCAAACGCTCTTTTAATTAATAATTTTTAGTTAATAGGGTTCTGTATAAAGTTACAAATCGAGTCACTTTGTCTGCTTTAATTAGAGGTTTCGCAACAGAGTTGCCAGTATGCTTATCTTTTAGAACAGGCGTTTGATTTGACTTTCATAAAAAAAAAAGAACAGCTCAAAGTTGAAAAGGGGCCCAATATATCCCGGCATATGTCAGAATTCGCCATTTTTGTTCTAATTATCGAATTCTTTTCTCGGCTTCAAGCAGAGTAGTATCAGTGAGCGAGGTTACAATGAAAACACATTCTCACACGAAGCGTATGAAGTTTCACTTATATCGGCCTCTACTGTCAGACAGACGGACTGAAAAGGAAGCGATGCCAAAGGTGGCGCCAAAACCAATCCGTGTCGTATTCGTAGTATGGACATTTTCCCTCTCTCGATCCAAAAAAAAAAATACAGTTTTTTCTCTTCTTAGCACATTCTGATTTTTATATGGAAATTTGCATTCTTACCTTATACAATTAGATACTGTAGATTCCTAATTAAAATATCCAAAATATACTGATTCCAATTGCTGTTTGCTTATATACTACTTATCAATTCTTTAAACTTTCATACTCTGTAAAAAAAAAAGATGAATACTTACTGCATACAGAATAGTTCTCTGTGATTCTTTGTTTATTTTTGTTCAATCAATATCATTTGAAACATTTTTTGCCCTTTTTAATTTTGGTCTTACATATAGTTAATGAGTTTAATCAAGGAATAGTATCTATGGCGAAATTTCATCTGAGCGAAAAATTACTCATTACATAAAGTATAAAGTCGAATCGTAAGCATGATACTCAGAAATTTTTTTTAATTTTGTAAAGATTGTTGGTCACTTAGCCGTTGCTCTTGTGCTAGTACTATGCAATCGGTGTATATTTCGCTTGAAACCAGCGTCATTTTTAACTTATATTGACGCAAGAAATAGATAGTCACATCGAACTAAAAGACCAAGGCCTTGTTAAAATGGTTCTAGGATTTTTTGTCAGTGAGCATTATTTTTAAAAAGCAGCATTTCGGCGATGGTACGTCCCATCCTTGCTGTATATATGGTCAGTCTGAGTGGGATTTGTTTGTAAACAAACTTAATGAGTACCGGGATGCCCAGACACCACTGCCTTTCCCTTCGTCGGATTATATAGGTTATATACAAATAATCAGTGGTAGATCTGTCAGAGATCTGTAAATATATAAATACCCAGCGACATCGCTATCAATAACTTACTGCGTCTTTAAAGTTTTGTTGTATGGTATTAAAATGGGGAAAAGCGAGATAACTCTAAAAGTGGAGTCCATTGCCTTCAAAAATTGATTTTAATTTGTACTTTTTTGAGAAGATATGATATAAAGTAATAATTTTCACCCGGTCGTAGAAATTTCTATGGTCAAAACATAAAATATAAAACATAAAGGTCAAAGATAAATGACTGAATTGTGACCAAAATTTACAAACTGAAATAATTTGCAAATAATTTATCATTTCAAACATTTTTATAAGATTTTTTTTTGTAAGTTGTATTAAATGATATTAAACAAAAATATTTAACTATACTGTTTGCCTGTTTGTATGATTTACCATTTTTCTTCAGGTAATTATACTGTAGAAGCTTGAAATATAATTTTATATGGTTTATTCAAAACAATCCCACACTAATTAGAAGTAAATCCAGTAAAGATAAAGATTAACAAGAAGAAGAAGAATTAAGTTAAATAACTTTACATGAATAAATAGAAAGTATTGATTGTCTCTTCAATAAATCGAAATCTTTTTAAAATGATCCAGGTACATGATAATGGTCTATATCTGGTAGAACAGGTGACATAAAATATTTTTTCATCTGTATGTCTGACTATGCTAGAGGTGCATATATATATATATATATATATATATATATATATATATATATACTTATTATTATACAAATATTGACTGGGGCTGAGGGCAACATTGATTATATTAGCCCCCGAGGGACGAAATATTGCCCGACGCGAAGCGGAGGGCAATATTTTCGTCCCAAGGGGGCTAATATAATCAATGTTGCCCGAAAACACAGTCAACATTTGTTTTGTTATATGAAGGAACAAACTAAAATTTAAGAAATTAATTGAAAACAGATCGCCGTAATTTTCTCAGCTCAACAAAGAATTCACGAATTCAATTCAAAAGTTCATTTCCAAACTATCCTCAGCATCAAACGGTCACTGGTGATATTCCGCCGATCGTAAGAATTAACATACAGATGTTGTACCTGATTTTACTTCACATTATATTCGCAAATCCTTATATCCATTATCATAGCAAATCGTCGCATTGCGCGTCCGTTGTTTACTTTCCTTGGCTGACTGTCTATTATGACGTCACCTTGTTTTGGAGTCGCGAAGAGTTATTTACGTCATCGTTTACGAATCAACAAATCAGAGGCGATTATTTGAAATAGAGGGAATGTTCTCCAGATATTATTCCTAGCCGGTCAATATCAAAGAAATATTGACCGGTCAATATTTTTCGGACGAGCTAATACATGTTTTACAGTTATTGACTATTTGTCTATATAGAGTTATATAGTGAGAATATACTACTGAATATAACAAATATATATATTATACTTATTATACTTATATATACTTATTGTATATATATATATATATATATATATATATATATATATATATATATATATATATATATATATATATATATATATATATATACTTATATATTTATATATATATACTTACTTTCCTTGCTTATATAGCAATATACCTTCATCGCCTGCATATGGTGTTTTTGTCTCTCAGTTAATTCGATACACCGAGGGCATGCTCTTCGTGTGAACAGTTTCTAAGGCGAGGCAAGCTACGCACAAACAAGTTGATGAAACAGGACTATCAACAGTCTCGCTTGAAATCATCTTTTCGTATGGGCAGCGGAAAGGGCAAAAAATACAATTTTACAAAATCAACGATAAACTAAATTCAGCAATCTAAAATAATATTGTCAATGACCATATGTGCAAAACCAACAGTCTTTTTTGCAAAATAAATGTACATAAAATCAACCAAAGATATCTAAATACAAATCAAACACAAAAAGTAAAACCAACAGACATAAATGAAAAACGAACATACATCAACATGAAACAAGCGGACGTACAAATAAACGCCAGGTGGCGTTTTTTGGGAAGCAATATGCGTCATCGATTATTGGAATCCGGGATGGTTCGCACCTATTCTGTTTCGCCCTGAGATGTTTCGCACCTGCCTCGGAGCGAAACATCTTACTGTATTTAGATACTTTTCTCGTATCATTATTCCTATGAAATTAATTATTACCTATACAAGAATTGAAATATGTTTTTAAAAAACCCATTGAAACGGTGCTTGCTTTTATGCATGCTCGGCCAAGACAGCGTGCTTGCTTGATTAGGATTTTTATTTATTAATTTTTTGAAGCCATGTCGTTTTATATCGTTCAGAACAAGAGGTGTGAATTGTGTTGTGATAACAATTATAGCCTGTCATTCACTTGAGAATAACCTGTATTTTATTATGAAAAATTCGGGAATGTTAATGTAATTACATATGTATAATATTATATAGTTAGCATAGCTCTATTTTGGGGAACATTATTTAATTATTTAATTACATAAACTATCTGCTTGAACTTTACATTACCCCCCCCCCCCCCTTCCCTCCCCTGCATCCACTATTTAACTACGATTTTTACCAGTCTTATAAAATTAAAGAATAGATTTAATCAAAAAATTAAAATTCTAAGCAAAAGTCAAACTAAATCAAACCTAATCGTTAACAATTTGATTTCTATTCCAATCTTTTTTTTTTTTTGTTTGTTTGTTTGTTTGTAAATTTCTAATTTACCGGATGACAGTAAATACAAACTTGACAAAGATGTCAAGTTGTATAATTTGCATTACTTCCACTCAGTAAAATTAAAGTGATACGAAATGCAACAAATGACTGACATTACGTGAATAGAGGCGTGAAAATTTGGTTTGCTATAATTATCTATACAGATGTGCCTTAACCTGACGGAAACGGAAACTCTTAAAGAAAACATTTTGTATAAATTGTTATCATCAAAATATGCATTAATAAAAGCATACACTGTTTTCTATAACGAAGTTTGATTTATTTCTCTACATTCTTATGCATTGCCTGTACAAGTAGTTTGAAGAAAATATAAGACATGACAGTATTCATGTCGATAAGCTTGAAGTATTCTGATACATGCACTTTATAAAATTTTAATTTACACTGCCCCCCCCCCCCCTTTATTTTTTGCTTGTCAAGAGTTTTTGTCTTTTGGATGAGCCGCCCCCCCCCCCCCCCCTCCCCAACTTTCAAAAACGATGCTACGTGCCTGATGGATAACAATGAAATGACGTTTTTTTTTTTTTTTGTTTTTTTTTTTTATAGAAGACTGTACGATAGTTGATTATGCATATGTTTTTATCTGAATATGAATATTTCGAACAAATGTACGAGTATAAACAGGTCATTAAGATATTATTTTTAATTTTTAATAAATCATAATAAATATATCAACATCTCAGGGCGAAACAGAATAAGCGCGAACCATCCCGGATTCCAATAATCGATGACGCATATTGCTTCCAAAAAAACGCCACCTGGCGTTTATTTGTGCGTCCGCTTGTTTCATGTTGGTGTATGTTCGTTTTACATTTATGTCTGTTGGTTTTACTTTTTGTGTTTGATTTGTATTTAGATATCTTTGGTTGATTTTATATACATTTATTTTGCAAAGAAGACTGTTGGTTTTGCACTTATGGTCATTGATAATATTATTTTAGATTGCTGAATTTAGTTTATCGTTGATTTTGTAAAAATGTATTTTTTGTCCTTTCCGCTGCCCATATTTTCGTAAGTTCTATGGTCAATAGAACAACCCTGTCGGCAAATACAATCTTCCACTTGGTCGCCTGCTGACTGACGTTTTTCATACTAATTGTTAGACTATAATTAATCGCCTAATTGGCTACGTTAATTTTCCGTTTTCCCCCGATAACGACAAAGAGCACACGGCGGGTGTGATCGGTCAGCAGAGGATGCTTACTCCTCCTAGGCATTTTACAATGGAACTTACGACCAAATTAATGAATACTTATTAATCAAAAACTAATAATTTTTTTAATTTAATGGCTGTACAATATAATTACAGAAATCAAAATAAGGGTAAATTAATGGTTTTATATAAATTTTGTAAGTCAAAGAGCATTCCATGAGACCGAAAATATTCACGACTCTGTGTAAAACGCAGCCTTGATCCTACCTCTATCTTTTTAGAGGTCCGCGTTGCTGTGCTTTGAATTTGTATTTCGTTTTATGGATTTGTGAGATAGTTGACAGTTTATTATTATCAGTTACATTTAAAGAGGCTGGTGTCTTTAAAGGAGCATGGTCACGATTTTTGACAAAAATCATTTTTCCGAATTTAATGTTTACAGTGCCTAAGTAGGGCATTTTTAATATGCAACCAAAATTTAAGTGTCATTCGTTGAGTTACAAGCGAGTTACAGAGCTCAAAATTCTTTAATATGTAAACAATGCTTTTGTTTACATTTTGAATGTGGAAGTGAAAAGTCCAATTTTAGACCTTAAATGAATGTGTTAAACGTTTTTGAACTGTTTATTTATGCTTAAGATGAATAAGAAGATAGACAAATCAGTTTGAAAAAGATTTTTTACTAGTATATTGAACCTATGTAAACATCACCATGGCACGAGCCTTGTTTACATAACAAAGTATTGTGAGCTCTGTGTCTTGCTTATAAACAAATGACTGACTCTCAAATTTCATTTCATCATTAGAAATGTATATCTAAAGCATTGTAAATAATAAAAACAGAAAAATAGAATTTGACCAAAATCGTGACCATGCCCCTTTAAGAAAAAATGACTTTCAGTCGTGAGGTATGCCGGTCCATTAAACTCGAAAAATGAGCAACTTTTTATATCTTTGTCACTCCACTATAAGTTTTAGTTTGAACATAAAAAGTATATGCCTTTTCAAACAAATAATAAATACCCAAGTGAGAATTCTCGAATTTTTCTAGAAAAATTAATGCAGACCAAAGCCCAGTCAAAGCTGTTAAATTAGTTATTAGCTGTTATTTTAGTTCGACAAACCAACATTATACTTTGAATTCAAATAAGAGACATGAAATTTACTAAATGATGTACCGACCACGGATTTAAATTAATTCTTTTTTGTTTTAATTGAGGACTTCGGTACGTTTTCACTGAATACTCAACTATGAAATAGATCAATCAATAAAGCAAAATAATTCGCATTATTCTGACGTGAAAATACTAGTGCGGATCCGGATCCAGAAATATTTTCGAATGGGGGGGGGGGGGGTCGAAGGATAATTTCGTTTTCCAAGGGAAGAGGGTTCCAAGGCCTTTTTCGGAAAAATTGCCATGTGAATTATTAAATTTTAATTTTCAAAGGGGGAGGGGGAGGGGTCCGGACCTCGGGGTTCCAAATGATAATTGTAGAAAAATACACTCAATTATTGTTCATGTACATCAGCACGTTAGATAAAAGAATTTACAATCATTCTTATATGGGAATCGGAGTCTGACATCATGATTATTTCGTTCAGTCTGTGGCTTTTGGGAGTGATTGTTTTTGTGTGTAATGTGCCGTTGCTGTCATTATTAGTATGTGTTGTAGATGTAAATGGTTTTTCTCCTTTTAAAATTTATCTATCTGAATATCGACTTATCGATAAGCTGGTAAGCATTGGATGGTGTAGATTTCCACCCTGTCAGTTTTTATAGCGCAATGAATCACATTCGTTTTTTTTAAAAATAAAGAAAATAATCGGTTGATGTGAATATATCATAATACTTTAAACAACTTTAATTCGTATGTTAAGAATTTTGCGATAACTTCGTAGTCGCAAAAACTTCTCGCCGCGTATCACTCACAGTTGTTAGTTTATTTAAGATTTCAAATACTCAAGGCTGATATAATTCATTTACTGAAAAAAGCATATTTTAAGAAATCTGTTTTTGTGCAATCAAAAATCATGTCCATGGTTTTAACGAAAACAGAATTTTGAAAATATTAATACTTTAGACATTTCCAAAACTGACCAACGGCCGACGGTTTTTAAGACAAAAATAGGATTAATCGGACGACAGTCGGCAGATCATCAGCCGTTGTATTGGGTAATATTGACCTATCCATTCGTCAGCCGACCAATTATGTGTCCATCGACCCAAGTTATAGTTTTTCCTGCGTCGTTGGCAGATTTTTAGATCCTCAGTTGAAGTTGAATGCCCATATGGTTACAGTTGAATATTCAGCAGTTGCGAAAGTCTTTATGTAATCGACTGTAAAGATCAAACCGAGACTCGACGTTCGATGATCGAGCGACGACTCAACAGCTAATAAATAATCAAATTTTTGAGGATATCGGTGTGCGTAGATATTAATGTGACTTCTTCGCGTCGTCCTATACCAGTGTCGGCCCGGCGATCATGTTTCTTCAGCCGACGATACGAGATAGATTCCATCGCCCGACCATTGGCTTAAATGTTGCCTAGGCATAAAAGATATAGATCTTTTTTGGATCAAGAAATCAAATTATTATACGGGAACATCTTTTTAGTTGGTTTTAATTTTGTATAGAAAAGATCTACTTTTATAACAAATATTTCTTTTAAGTTTGCTTTCTTTTTAGATTCAGTTTTAAACCTGGCTGCAGAATTTTAACTTACCTCCGAACGAGAAATCATTTTAAAGCTGCTTGGTCGGACTTATATCAAATTTGTGCACGTTTTTAAACGATGTTTATTCTATAATATATGTGTATAATAATAGACATTGTGGTAGTTTTCCCTGTCAATTAAGACAAATTTCGATGAAAAAATGATGTACAAATTTTTTTAACAAAAGCAACGATATAAAAGGGTTTCGCGTTACTTCGCCTCAGGTAATTCACCCCGGACGTCAATATATGGTTGTATTATGACTTTGGCATTGCTCTTAATATAGGTTTTAATGTTCAGGCAATTTACAAGTAAACCTGTGTCCGTTTTGTTTGCTAATATTTCTGAAGTTTGCTTTGTTTACAATCGATGCATAGCATGCGGGTTGAATATCAACAATCATTCGGGGAATGAAACCAAACGGTTCCCTTTTCTAAACATCCATGATGCATTTTGGTTTGTTTTTTCGTTTTCCCAAAAAGAAATTATTTTTATTAACTTTGAATATTTCTAACTTTGAAAGGAGACCGATTCCGCTGGGGTAAATAGGAGAAAGTCCATAACTTTCTAAGATAAATGGTTTGTATGGAAAATTATTTGATACTATAATAACAAAAAAAAAATCAGACCAAGCAGCTTTAAAATACTGCAATATATTGTAAACAAATATTTACCGTATTAAAGAGTTCATGACGATGTTTGGAACCAAAAAAACCCCATCCATATGATTTGTGAAGCGTGTCTATACGTAAATGACAAATCCTCTTATTATGATATCATGCCCATGCTCTTCTAGTACTTATAGTAGATATAGATATTTCATCTCCAACCGTGTTTGCTCTCTGTGTGGAACTCTGTGGTTGCTTTCAAATGTAATTATCTCATTGTCAGTGGGATACTTTGGAACATCGCACTAATATACATTTCACATTGAAATAAAAAATATGAGACTTCTAGTTGCTGTTGTTGTACCCAGACTCTTTAAAAACTCTGTTTTTGCATGGACTTTACGTTTAACTGTTAACAAAGAGGGAGTTTCTTATTGGCATTCGCGTAATTGACAAAAATATTAGTTTTCACTAAAAATTGAAAAGATTGATGAAAAAGCGAACGTCCAGGATGGTTAGCATCATATACACATCTCTCTCTCTCTTTCTCTTTCTCTCCCCCTCCCCTCTCATGACTCAGCTTCAGTAAAAGCAGTATTTTATTTTGAATTTCAAATTTGACATAGAGATGGACAAACAATTTGTAAAAAATTGTAAGTAGTTAATAAGAGGTTCTTTCTACAATTTAGACTTTAAAGTTCTCACTTGGCACCATTGCTGATTCTCATCCAAAATGTTCTTAAGGTTATATCAGCGATCAGATCATTAATATTCAGGTCCATTCTAGCTGCGGTCCACCTCCAATCGGCCACCAGCCTAGCTATAGCTTGACGTCTGTCACTCTTGACTGCGTTCCTGACTAGTTCAACCCCCTGTCTGGCGGGAATTTCTCCTTCCTCTGAGGCTAGTTGGGCAATTCGTCACTGTTAGAGAAAAATCTGAGGCTTGTTGGGCGTGGCCTGGCATGAGCAGTCCCTATACCTAGTACCACTATGGTTAATGTCTTCATATTAAGACTTAAAATAAATGAAGAAATACTGTTAAAATACACTATCATATCGACCTGCCCATCATTAACATTTTGCAGGAGGTCAATAACACACAGAAAAAGACATTTACACTAAACAAAGGTAATTCTTGATAAATTGTCGGAATCCTACGGTGGAACCCTCCACTTCCCGTTACCAATCATGAGTTTGACGATGTCGGGCAGGTACTCTCAATCGTTTAAAAAACAGGAGGCAGACCTACCCAAAATCTTGACACAAAAGATCAAAAAACAAATCCAAAACCAGCTAACCACCCTGCACCCCTATTTACCATATTATTATACTAATCTTCAAAATCCTAATTCGACAGGGGGTGGCGTCAAATTATCTAAAACTTTATTTTAAAACTAATTTCTTCTCATAATATATTCATTATTGCTCAGGTGAACGGTTTAGCCCCTAGGCCTCTTGTTTCCTTGTATGAAAATACTAACATAAGTATGTGAAACATATTGAAAGACGTAATATCATGTTACTTACGTCAATTGATCACCAAGTACCGAGCACAGAAGATGCTTAAAGTAATGAAATAAGATCACGTTAATTATTGTATGCCATTTCCTAGAGCAACAAAATAAAATGATGTCTTGTTTCTTAATCCAGGTATTTATTATGTACGAGGGTTGTTCGGAAATTATTGAGACATTTTCTCTTATTCTTTTAGTAAAAAAGATAAACTCTTGAAATTTTACCAAAACGTAAATCAGGATAGAGTTTATCAATGTGAAAAGTTTCTTGTTCATGGCATGAATAGATCATTCCTAGTAAGCTGACCAACGTGCCTTCGTCCTGTAACCCGGCGCAACCGCTAACTTTTCGCAACGTCATTTTAACGCTTCTTATTGCTTCCGTGTTTTTAACACCTTACGAACGAACTGAAATAAGAATTATTCTTTATTTCTCATCTTTTTGTTTTAATTTCAAGATGTCATCATTTACATTTTCTCTCATTCTTGTTTTTTTAGAGAAAAAATCGAGTTATTTTTACCCGAAAGTCTAATTACTGTGAATGTCTCCTGCAGTCATTTTTTTTTACATATTTTAGAACTGTTGACAACAGTTAGTGTGTCAAAGTTGTTAATTAATCCCTTTGGCCTAATTCTAGTTAAACAATCAGTGAAAAAAAATATGATGAACTGAAGTTTTATACCTTGTCTTGTCATCGTACAGTTTTTTACGCAATTGCGTGGCTTTAAAATGTCTTCTTCTGAGATTTCCACCAGTTTAATGGTTTTCGTTGCGCCGCCTTGACGTCAAAATTCAATGTAAAGTCGTTGTCAGATTTTTATTGTTTGGTTAATATATGTGTACCATATCCGTATTTCAACTCAAACATCAGTGAAACTTAATCAACAGTTAGTCGCAAAGAATAGCAAAATGAACATATTTTATTTGATTTCTTTTATCATTAACTGTAATTCTACGGACAATTATAAAGTAGATGTTTAAGTTGTTTAATCTCTGAGTTCATGGCTGCGCCGGGTACCCCGACCACCGACTTGTTTATCTACTGTCGTAAATAAAATATTAAATATTCTTTTAATATTACTTTGTTTTATTATTTGTTGGTGTTTCTTCAGTGTCTATGCCAATTTTCACCAAAATTCGTCACTTAGAATAGAAAATAATCGATTTGTCTCAATAATTTCCGAACAACCCTCGTATAAATATTCTAACAGCCAGAATATAGTGTGACCCAAAGCTTCTTGTAATAGGCTACTTTGACGGCAATGGCATTTGATTGCAATTTAGTGTGCTAATGATCAATTAGAACCATTTTTACAAGAGCTTGGACTTTGGTTGGTTGTGTCAAACAGCAATGTGTTTCAATGGTCTGTCTATTTCATTACTGAACACTTATTTATGGCTCTTAGAAATCAACAAGATTTGTCTGACTTTTGGGGTAAGATTACGCAATCAGTGCATATTTCACTTGAAATCAGTGATTGTTATATCCTATCGAAAGTTCAAGGTCTTGTTAAAATGGTTTTAACTACTCAAACTCAGAGATTCAAAACAACACTCATTGATGCTTCTCATAAATACGGAGGGTCCTCGTGATATTATAAAACCATACCCAGCTGTCTGATAATATCATTACAAAGGAGAACGTCGAAGTAACAACTGCAGCAGGTCATATAGGGTAAATATAGTGATACTTTATTCTTATTCAAATTGTTATATCTCTTCCTGGCAATAATATGTGTATCCTTTATTAGCCAACCTATTAAGGTCAGCATTTGAAAATTCAAATTTTATATAAAACAGAACAAATGACAGGGACGTATCATCATGGTGCACTTTTTCTCAAATACTAGTACATATAGAGACGTAAATGGGGAAATTAATTGGTGAACAAAATAACTTTAAAATAGAATGTTTTTAAAAGTACTTTGACCCCCACTATCCTCTCAAATCAGGATTTTGAAGATTGGTATATGGTGAATAGGGGTGAATGGGTGTTAAGGGGGGTTTGCTGTTTTTTGTGTTATATGTTATGATTTCAGATGGGTCTGTCTCCCTTTTTTTAAACGATGGAAAACCTCCGACGATTTATCAAGGACTAATTGCATTTTGTTTAATACAAATGTCTTTTGCTGTGTGTTGTTGGCTTCCTGAATTATGTTAATGATGGGCCGGTCTAAATGATATTGTATTTTAATATTATTTCATTTATTTCTGCAGATGAAGACACTCACCATAATAGTACTACTGGGGGTCCTGCTCATGTTTTGTCATGGATCACCGTGGGTCACCGAGCCAATCGATTTCCATCATGTCTCAGAGGAAGAGGCAGCTCTCGCCAGGCAGAGGGCTGAACGAACCAGGATAGCATTCGCAAGGCTCAGAAACCGCACCAGGCAGGCGTCCGGGAGAAGTGACATACTGATACTGAGACAAAGACTTTCTGATCGGAACGCGGTCTAAAACCATAATTACATCATACATGTACAGGAGAATCAGCGATTGTGTTAAGTGAGAAAATCTAAATTGAAGAGAAAACTTTTTTATTGACTACTTAAAATTTTAAAAAATAGATTGCAATGAAGTCTTCGTTTCGTTTGCACATGAATGTGTCAAATTCAAAATTCAAAATAAAACTTTTCACCTACCGAAGCTGAGTAATGAATATGAGAGAGAGAGAGAGAGAGAGAGAGAGAGAGAGAGAGAGAGAGAGAGAGAGAGAGAGAGAGATTTGTGTATGAGCTACTAAACATTCTATCCGGGTGTCAATATTTTCAATTCCTTGATTATTATGTACAAGTATTTATTGTCAATATCAACGAGTTATAGAAATACCCTCTTACAATGCATATGTCAAAGCGATGGCTTGTATAGTCATTCTGTATCTCTCGCAAAGTCCGACGCAGGGATCAAGCCATGACGATGAGTATGGGCAGCGGAAAGGGCAAAAAATACATTTTTACAAACTCAACGATAAACTAATTTCAGCAATCTAAAATAATATTATCAATGACCATAAATGCAACACAAACAGTCTTCTTTGCAAAATAAATGTACATAAAAATCAACCAAAGGTATTTAAATACAAATCAAACACAAAAAGTAAAACCAACAGACATAAATGTAAAACGAACATACATCAACATGAAACAAGCGGACGCACAAATAAACGCCAGGTGGCGTTTTTTGGAAAGCAATATACGTCATCGATTATTGGAATCCGGGATGGTTCGCACCTATTTTGTTTTGCCCTGAGATGTTTCGCACCTGCCTCGGGGCGAACCATCTCACTGTGTTTAGATATTTTTCTCGTATTATCATTCCTCTGAAATAAATTATTACCTATACAAGAATTGAAATATGTTTTTAAAAAAAACTATTGAAACAGCGCTTGTCTTTATTCATGCACGGCCAAGAAAGCGTTCTTGCTTGATTAGGATTTTTATTTACTAATTTTATTAAGCCATGTCGTTTTATATGGTTCAGAACAAGAGGTGTGAACTGTGTTGTAATAACATTTATAGCCTGTCTTTCACTTGAGAATTACCTGTATTTTTATAATGAAAAATTTGGGAATGTTAATTACAAATGTAAAATATTATATTGTTAGCATAGTTCTGTTTTGGGGATCATTTAATTACATAAATTATCAGCTTGAACTTTACATTACCCACCCCCCCTCCCCTGTATCCATTTTTTATGAAATTATATCCATTCAAACTCGTTAAATATTTTATTTTTATCCGACTTTTTTTTATTCTATAAATTGTTTATATACCGGATGGCAGTAAATACAAAATTTACAAAGTTGTCAAGTTGTAAATTTTGCATTACTTCCACCCAGTAAAATTAAAGTGATACAAAATGCAACAAATGACTGACAAAGGGGGGGGGGGAGGGGGGAGGGGGGGGGGGGCTAGACTGATCCTCAGAAATATTGAGAGAGAAAAACCTAATTCCTAAAATCATAAAAATCCTAATCCGTGGGAGAGAGGGGTGAGGGTGGGGGAAGTAAACCTATACTTCAAAAAGAAAAAATCTAACCTACATTAAAAATTATTTTCCCCCAAATCATAAAAATCTTAATCCGTGGTGGGGGTGGGGATGGGGGGGGGGGGGGGCTAGTATGCCTAAGACTCCAACTTCTCAATGTTTCAAGGTACATTAAGGAACAATTATATTTCCTGCGAGAAAAAGTGGGGGGGGGGGGGGCTGAACCGTCTATTCTGCTATGTGCCTAATGGTTAGGTCTAACTTTGCAAAAAGCCCCCCCCCCCCCCCCCCCCCCGGTTCCGAAGCCTATGTGTCGATAAGCTTGAAGTATTCTGATACATGCACTTAATTTTAATTCACAATGTACATATGTCTTGTAGCATTTTAAAAATGTTTTTTTTTTCCAGATATTTGTATATCATCATGTTTATGGGTAACTAATAAATTACTTTTTTTATATAAGACTGTACAATATTTGATTATACATATGTTTTCATCCGAATATGAAATTTGGAACAAATGTACGAGTATAAACAGGTCATTAAAATATTATTTATAATTTTAAATAAATCATAATAAATAAATGGGAATGGAAATAATATTTAACCCCACTTTTGCTATAAGAATAAGACTGGTAAAAATCGTAGTTAAATAGTGGATGCAGTTGGGTAATGTAAAGTTCAAGCAGATACCGGTAATTTATGTAATTAAATGGTCCCCAAAATAGATCTATGCTAACCATATATACATGTTCATTTCTAATTAAATCAACACTCCATTACATTACATTATAATACAGTCAGATGTTTTGCTCCGAGGCAGGTGCGAAACATTGACGTGGGAAACATCTCAGGGCGAAACAGAATAGGTGCGAACCATCCCGGATTCCAATAATCGATGACGTATATTGCTTCCCAAAAAACGCCACCTGGCGTTTATTTGTGCGTCCGCTTGTTTCATGTTGATGTATGTTCGTTTTACATTTATGTCTGTTGGTTTTACTTTTTGTGTTTGATTTGTATTTAAATACCTTTGGTTGATTTTTATGTACATTTATTTTGCAAAGAAGACTGTTTGTTTTGCATTTATGGTCATTGATAATATTATTTTAGATTGCTGAATTTAGTTTGTCGTTGATTTTGTTAAAATGTATTTTTTGCCCTTTCCGCTGCCCATAGATGAGGAAACCTGATTCCTATCTGAAAGCATACAAGTAAACCAGCAGCAAAAAGGAAACAAAATTATGGAAAAGCCAAAATGGTGATAATGGCAAGAAAGGTGGGTAAAGTCATGATGAAAAAGAGGAAGATGCTATTACTGACATGCGCAAGTGCATTGGGATTGGGTAAAACAGGAATACATAAATCGGGGGAGTTACATGTATCTTGCTTGCAACCAGGTGTGCATTCTTCTTTGATAAATAGAACTTACCACACAGAGTAGTAAGTTCACCTTTTTTTAAAAAGAAGACCAGAAGTTGAATGGCTATACTGTCATGGCTTTATTATTAACACGTATGATATCATTATTAGATTTTAAACACAGTTAATTGAACACTGTTGACAATAAATTACACAAATTGAAAATATACAAGCAATTATGAGATTGCACTGCAAATGCCAAAACGATGGATGGCGCTGATCCTCAACTGGCATTTTAGCAGCCAACAGTTCAATTTAATGACAATGAGCCATTAATTGCTGGTAACCCTGGAAGGGGGACAGCAGTTAACCAGCGATGAATATCGGGGTGCATAATTAATGCACCATGCAAACCTGGCATACAAATGACCCAAGTGAACAATTAATATGCTGCCTACCGTTTTCAGCAGCACTGTTAGATATCGTATGTCTCCATGATTGACGTGGCAGAATATCTGATCAAATAAGTAAGGTATTGTGCATTAAGGTCTGGACTTTGCAGAGTAATTATTTCGTTTCTATGGATAATCAGTGCTTGGGGCGCGTTATCATTACACCTATGCAATAGGTTGTTCAAGTGAAGCTCCAGGTCTTCCACTTTAAACCGCTGCGGCCAGCCCATATGACATTGATGTGTTGAGGGTCAAATTTTTCGCCACAAGTGGAATTAGCGTATTTCTGAGCCCTGGAGATGATTGATGGACATATGATCCATACTGTCCACAAACCTGCAAGCTTAGCTTACAATTATTAGGATTCAGATGCTTACAGATATACAGATTGGACGCGAATATAAGATTTAAAGTTTTTCAGTTTTGATTATATTCTCTAGGATGCCCTGCAAGTACAAGTAAGTTGCAGCACCAATTCTTAATGAATGCGATTTGAAAACTGACGTGTCTACGTTGAGGAATGCCAGAGCTCTTTTGAGAACTTGGTTGAATTGGTATAGTTTGTCCCAAGTTATTGCTTCTATCAATTTTTGATGATTTTTAATAAAAATACACATACCTGTGAAAGAAATACAATTGAAATCGATGAAAGGGAATATATCCAAGATATCTTCATTGAACAATTATCCCTTTTCACTCATAAAATTTCACAGGAACGAAAACAATTTTGTTACAGAGAATTATAATGGGAAATGTTTTCATCTTTTCTCCATTCGGAAGCACTCGGGATACCTCGTGCAATTTTTAACGTTATCATCCGGGCTTATTAATGGCTGATACAATGCAAAATCTCCGTAGACTTTCAATTTTGGGATGTGTATTCAATCTAATTAAAATTAGATCCTTCACGCTCTCGTATTAGATATGTCGCTGTCACACATCAAATACGAGAGCGTGAGGGATTTAAATTTTAATTAGATTGGATGTGTATTGAAACCTGAAGCGGTAGAGGGGGCGTTTGAAAACAGATAATTTGGACATTTTTCATATTAAGGTATTTACTATTATTGAAATATTAAGCAAAAAGTGTTGGAAACAAAAACTCGGGACAGAGTATAGTAAAGTAGAGGGGAGGCATCAGTGGGACACAAAAGCTGACCTGGGTATTAAGGTCTAGCGTTAAATAGGACTGCAAGTTGTTAAATAGGAAATGATTGTCATCAGAAAGGGTTATAATTAACTTTGTGCCTGCGCTATACTGCATGGTTAGTTTTGCTGTTAGATGGTCAGTCTGTGTGGGATTTGTTTGTAAACAAACTTAATGAGTACCGGGATGCCCAGACACCACTGCCCTTCCCTTCGTCGGATTATATAGGTTATATACAAATAATCAGTGGTAGATCTGTCAGAGATCTGTAAATATATAAATACTCAACGACATGGCTATCAATAACTTACTGTAGTAATTGCTTGTTTATAAAAAGTGGCGCCTTTTGTTGTATATTACTATAATAAAATGGGAAAAAGCGAAATAACTTTAAATTATATTTTGAAAATAAAAAGTATATGCCTTGTCAAACAAATAATAAATTATCTAAGTCAGAATTCTCTAATTTTTCTATAAAAACGAATGCAGACCAAAGCCCTGTCAAAGATGTTAATGATCATGAACACATTCAATGATTAACTAACATGGTGGTATCTTTGTGTGTTTGCTTACTGTATTTTTAAGGTAGGGGGTATTTTAGTTTGACAAACCAACAGTATAATTTTGAATTCAAATAAAAAGTATGAAATTTACTAAAAGATAAACCGACCGAAGATATAAATTAGTTCTTTTTTAAATTGAGAACTTCGTTACGTTTTCACTAATTGCGCAAATATAAAATAAATTAATTAGTATAACAAAGTCATTAGCATTAATCCGACGTGAAAATACAAGGAGCGCGCGTGTGTGTGTGTGTGGGGGGGGGGGGGGGGGTGTACGATGAATACTTTTTCCAAGGGAAGAGGGTTCCAATGCCTTTTTCTGTAAAATTACTATGTGCATTATTACATTTTAATTTTCCAGGGGGAGGGGACGGGGTCCGGACCTCGGGATTCCAAATTATAATTGCAGAAAAAATACACTCAATTATTGTTTATGAATATCAGCACGTTACGTAAAAAAATTTACAATCATTCTTGTATGCGAATTTCAGTCTGACATCATGATTTTTTCGTTCAGTCTGTGGCTTGTGGAAGTGCTTGTTCTTATGTATAATGTGCCGTTGCTGTCATTTTAGTGTGTGTTGTAGAATTTATCTATCTGAATTTCGACTTATCGATAAGCTGGTAAGAACTGGGTGGTGTAGATTTCAACCTAATGAATCAGAATCGGTTTTCTTAAGAAATAAAGAATTTAATCCATTGATGTAAATATGTCATAACAATGTTAAACAACTTTCGCATGTGAGGAATTTTGCAATATCCTCGAAGTCGCAAATATTTCTCGCCGCGAATCAGTCACAGTTATTAGCCATTGATAATCTATAAATCATTAGATCATTTATAAATCAAACGTTAGAATTAAAATAAAAACAACACGTACATGGTTTTAACGAAAACAGAATTCTGAAAATATTATTTTAAAATACTTAAGACATTTCCAAAACCAACGACAGACGGTTTTTAAGACAATAATGGTATTAATCGGGCGACAGTCGGCAGATCATCAGCTGTTGTCTTGGGTAATATTGACCTATCTATTCGTCAGCCGACCAATTTTGTGTCCATCGACCCAAGTTACAGTTTTTCCTGCGTCGGTAGTCGATTTTTAGGTCCCCAGTCGTCGTAGAATAGTCCGTGAAGCAATCCTTAATCATCGCCCGACCATCGGCAAACAGATTATTATCTATGCTGTCGGCCCAGCAATCTTGTTTCGTCAGACGACGATACGAGGTAAATTCCATCGCACAACCATTGGCTTAAATGTTCCCTAGGCATAATAGATATAGATCTCTTTTGGATCAAGAAATCAAATTATTGCACGGGAACATCTTTTTGGTCGGTTTTTTATTTTTGTTTAAGAAAGATCTACTTTTATAACAAACATTTTTTTTTTAAATATGCGTTCTTTTTAGATTCAGTTTTAAACCTTGTTGCAGAACTTTCACTAACCTCCGATTAAAAAATCGTTTTAAAATATTGCGATATGTTGTAAACAAAAGTTTACCGTAATTTAGACTTCATGATGTCAGTCTTCTTATTTGGAACCAAAAACCTAATCCATATGATTTGTGAAGCGTGTCTATACGTGAATGACAAATCCTCTTATTATGATATCATGCCCATGCTCTTCTAGTACTTATAGTAGATATAGATATTTCATCTCCAACCGTGTTCTCTCTCTGTCTGAAACTCTGTGGTTGCTTTCAAATGTAACTTTCTCATTGTCAGTGGGATACTTTGGAACATCGCACTAATATACATTTCACATTGAAATAAAAATATGAGACTTCTAGTTGCTGTTGTTGTACCCAGACTCTTGATATCTTTAACTAAGAAACATGCGTTAAAACCTTTTTATTTGCATGGAATATACGTTTAACTGTTACCAAAGAGCGATTTTCTAATTGGCATTCGCAGAATTGACAAAAATATTAGTTTTCACTCGTAACTGAAAAGATTGACGAATAATCAAACACCTAGAATGGTTAGCATCAGATACACAAATATATATATCTCTCTCTCTCTCTCTCTCTCTCTCTCTCTCTCTCTCTCTCTCATATGACTCAGCTTCAGTAAAAGCAGTATTTTATTTTGAATTTCAAATTTGACATATAGATGTACAAACGTCAACGAAGTCATTATTTCAATATATTTGTAAACATTGCAAGTAGTTAATATGGGGTTCTTTCTTCAATTTAGACTTTACATTTCTCACTTGACACCATTGCTGATTCTCATTTAAAATGTTCATAGGTTTAAATCAGCGATCAGATCATCAATAGTCAGGCCCATTCTAGCTACAGCCCTCCTAAAATCGGCAATCATTTTAGCTATAGCTTCAGGACTGGCACTCTCGACTGCGCTCCTGTCTCGTACAACCGTCGGTCTGACGGGAGCGTCTTCCTCCTCTGAGGCTTGTTGGGCGTGACCTGTCATGAGCAGTCCCGCAAGTAGTATCACTATGGTGAATGTCTTCATATTGAGACTTGAAATAAATGAAGAAATACTGTTAAAATACAATATCATATCGACCTGCCCATCAATAAAATTTTGCAGAAGGCAAGTAACACACAAAATAAGACATTTGTACTAAACAAAGGTAATTAGTTCTTGATAAATTGTCGAAATCCTACGGTAGAACCCCCCTCCCCCGTTACCAATCATGACTTATCCGAAATCTTGACACGACCCCCCCCCCCAAAAAAAAAATAAAATCCAAAACCAGCTAACCACCCTTCACCCCTATTCACCGTTCTTCAAAATCCTAATTAGAGAGGTAGTGTGGGTCAAATTACCGAAAACTTTATTTATAAACTAATTTTCCCTTTTTACATGTCTATATGTTATATCTGTTACCAGAAAAGAAAAGGTGCCCCCTGATGATATGCGCCTGTTATGTGTTTTGTTTGATATAAAATACGATTGTTTAAATACTGACCCTTATAGGTTGTCTAATAAAAGGAACACGTATTATTGTCTGGAATAAGGGTACCGAATTGAATAAGAATAAAAATAAAATACTAATATACTTACATTAGATGACCTGCTGAAGTTGTTACTTCGACGTTCTTCTTTGTAATGTTAGTATCAGCCAGCTGTGTATGGTTTTTAATGTTACGAGGACCCTCTCTATTTATGAAAAGCACCACTGAGTGTTGTTTTGAATCGCTTAGTTTGATTAGTAAAAACCACTTCAACAAGACCTTGGACTATCAATAGGATGAAATAATCTTTTTGCATAAAATCAAGTAAGAATGACGCTGATTTCAAGTGAAATATGCACAGATTGCGTCATCTTACCTCAAAGGACAGACAAATCTTAATGATTTCAAAGAGCCATGAATAAGTGCCCAGCAATGAAACAGACAGGCCTACGTGAATTACAGTCAACTGTGTCACATTGATATTTGACACAACTAACCAAAGTCCAAGCTCTTGTAAAAATGGCTCCAATTAATCATAAGAACAGAAGAACAGACTTTTGTTTGTGTTGTTCTGACAATACCAAACATCACCAAACTTCAAAGAATATATATATATATATTTAAATCCAAAAAATATCGCAGTGTCCGGTTTTATATATAGAAAATTTGAAAAACGAAAGACAACACACAGTAAAACGTTAGCGCTTTCATTCAATCTTCAAGCGGTTTATAAAAAAGCGTAAACTGTTTCAAACCATTTTATATCGTATAAAACTAATAAATATTGAATTCATTGCTTATAATTTAATTTTTTTTACTCTTCATTGTAGATAAAAACGGTCATTTGACCTTTAAAGTAACGTAAAATTGTACAAAATTCAAACGTAACGTCATGCGCATTGATACATTTTTGACGTTAGTCTTACTATGACGTAGGCAACATTCTTTATACGATATAAAATAATTTTTTTAGCCAATCAGAAAACGCGTTACAACCAGAATTAAATTATTGAAATATATACACAATACATAAAAAAGTTAAACTATAGCAGTCTGTTGAGGCAAGGTTTTAAAGTTTGAATAAAATGTTTTTCTTTTTCCCTTCTTTCCGTTGCATTCTCTGTAAAAAGTTTATAAAAAGGAAACACTTTAAATTGCCCGCCTCCGCATACATCGATGTGCTCGCTGAGTTTTATTTTCCGGTACTCTGGGTCTTTAATTTGCTGTTTATGCACCCAGATTCTTGTTCTTAATGTTGTCCCTGTTTCGCCGATATCAAATTTGTTGCAACCATCACATATAATGGTATCTATTAAATTTTTGGAATGACATGACATGTCCGAATTTATGCGGAATTGTTTTCCTCTGAAGTCAACCGAGCTGCCTTGTTTTAAAAACGGACACATGCCGCATCGTATGTCTCCACATTTAGATACCGTTTTTATTGACGTTAGTTCCGTTCGTCATCGAAAGCAAGATTTTTGTCTTGCCAAAATGGCCGAGTGGGGGGTGCAGTGGCCGCTCACTGCTAGGAGAATGGGTTGCAGAGGTCGTGAGTTCAAGCCTCGGTCGGGGGCGGAGGTGGAGCTCCAACAAAAATGAAATTCCCTGTGCTTTATATATAAATTTATTATATATCTATATCATTCACTATGGGAAGGTATATGTTAATTTGAGAGTTATTGCAATGGTCAAAAAGATATTGTATTTTGATAGTTATTACCGTCTTCCGTGGAAGACGGTATAAAGAGTTGAAATAATTTACAGTCTCCGGTTTGTGCACTTCCTTTCCTTTGTGATTGGTAGAAAATACATGATGGGAAAATTTACATTTAATTCATTGGTTGAAATACTGTTCGGCGCAAAGGAGATAATTTTCTGATGATCCCTTTCATGTACGACTTAACAAATTTAGTAGATTTTAAATCTTAAAAAGTGAGAAAACGAAAAAGCAATACAAATTGCTATGAATGAAATTCAGCCTTTGGTTTTCAGGTCCAACTAGTTGAAAGTAATATTCTATAATATCTATTGAAATTATTTGTTTTTCTTTTAGCATTGTTTATTCAAATATTTATACAAAATAAAATAAAATGATGCGGTATGCCTAATATCGGTTAAGTAATTGGCACCTTAGATAGATCAATGCAGTGTTATAACTTTGATTTTATAAAAATAATACGAGTCTACGACCCTACCTAAGATCTCTTTTACCCTATAGTCGATCTCAACTTACAGGCTCGGGTACGCAGTTCTCAATTTTAGACACGCAGGCTTAAACGACACACGACATACAATGTTCCACTCGCCATGCTATATAGAGGAAGGTGACATTTATATAAAAAGAATTAAACTGTCTTTGATAACTATTTGCTGTTTAGGGTTTGTTCTAAAGACGGCAAGCTTTTTAAAAAGAGCTTAACTTGTTGTATTATTTCATTTATTTCCAAAAGTGAAGACATTCACCATTGTGGTACTACTCGCAGTGCTACTCGTGTCATATCATGGCTTCGTCACCTTGCCAGGCACGGTAAAAATCAATTTTTGTTGTTGATTTCTTGTGTCTTTGTTTTGCGATTGACTTATAAAGCGTAATTTGTGTGAAAGTCCATCTTTTAGTAAGAAATGAAGCAACTAATCAGATCTTGTTATTGTTATTCACTAAAACACGCCACGTATACCTTTAAAGATTTCAAGACGCTGGGTACAACAGCAACAAGATGTCTCAAAGTTTTTGTATTAATGTACATGTATACTAGTGCGATGTTCCAAAGTGTCCCACTGAAAATGAGAAAGTTACATTTGAAAGCAACCACAGAGTTCCAGACAGAGAGAGAACACGGTTGGAGATGAAATATCTATATCTACTACAATACTACAGGAACATGATCATAATATGATGTTTTGATACGCTTCGCAAATCATGGGAATCATGGGGTTGTATGGCTCCAAATATTGTCTTAAAGGTCTGAAATTCCGTACGTTGTTGTTCACAATACGATATTGCAGTTTTTGAAACTACTTCTCTCGCAGAGGTTTGATGATCCCAAAATGATCTATATCAATAAGTAGTATTCTTCAAGTTTAGGATGATTTAAACCTTCAACGCCAGCCAGAGTCCCCTACCTCACTCCTAGTAGAGATATTTTGTTTAACAACTGGAATCCATCAGGTATAGAAGCGTATGACGTTACGAACTGTGCTGGTGCAAAGATTGGGCTTTGAGGTGTCATAGAGAAACTAACGTTTTTAAAGTAAGATTTTCAGTTATATGTATGATCTAACTAAGAGAGAGCATGCAGACAAGTTGGGAGTCTCGTCAAGCATTCGTAGTATAAAATTGAACATAATAATTCGCTTGTCACTGCACCACAGTAAACATTGATAGAAAATACACTTTTTCTGATAGTCCGACTAATTGGATTTCTTTTCAGCAAATAACTTTACCAGGTTTTTGTTACATTCATATTCCAATACTAGTACCTTAAGATGTTAATATTAATTAAATGACATTTGATTCTTTACGTGCAAAACCATAACAACATTACTATTATCTATAATAAAGTCCGACTCATATATAGGATAACCTTTTGGGATTAGAGCTTAACTTAATCAAATCCGAAAATACAGCTTACAATATCACAAAAGAGGCAATGAACAGTAGTTACAGTTTGTACAACAAAACGTCTCTCCTAAGTGTTAGTATTGGACTCTATCTGGTGATCAATTTTATTCATATAGGCTTCTTTCAGCGTGATGGCATTTGATTTCAATTTAGTGTGCTAATGATCACTTAAAACCATTTTTACAAGAGCTTGGACTTTGGTTAGTTGTTTCAAACAGCAATGTGACGTAGGCCGGCCTATTTCATTGCTGGGCACTTATGCATGGCTCTTTGAAGTCAACAAAATCTGTCTGACTTTTGAGGTATGATTACGGAATCTGTGTTTATTTCACTTGAAACAAGCGTCATTTTTACTTGTTTTGAAAATTATTACATCCTACCAAAAGTCCAAGGTTTATTAAAATGATTTTAACTACTCAAACTTAGAGATTCAAAACAGCACACAGTGGTTCTTCTCATAAATACAGAGGGTATTCGTGATACTATAAAACCATACCCAGCTGTCTGATACTAACAATACAAAGGAGAAAGTCGAAGAAACAATTGCAGCAGGTCATATAATGTAAGTATACTAGTACTTTATTCTTATATTTTTACATCTTCCAGTGTATTTGCCTGTGATAACACTACGCATCGATTTTGTACTATATAACTCATAATACAAATGACGCCAAATCGAGGCGCCAGCGGGGTTTGCTTATTAATATTTAAATATATAATCGTACGATGGCTTAAAATTATATAAATATTAGTAATAGGGAATCACTTTTGAATATTATGAGATGATAATTTCGGTCGGGTGTTATCAAATCTATCATAAAGCCCTTCGGGCTTTATTGGATTTGATCACGCCCCGACCGAAATTATCACATCATAATACTCAAAGAATGATTTCTTATTCCTTATTCAATTCGGTACGCATATTCCAAGCAATTATTGATATTAGCCAACCTAGTAGGGTCAGTATTTAAACAATCAAATTTTTATAAAACAAAACACATGACAGCCACGTATCATCAGGGGGCACTTTTTCTCGTAACAGCCTTTTTTATTTATTTGCATATAAACATTTTAAATGGGGACACTTATTTTAAAATAAATAGGTAATTCGACCCCCACTCCCCTCTCCAATAAGGATTTTGAAGATTGGTCAATAGTGAAAAAAGGGTGAAAGGTAGTTAGGTGGTTTTGAATTTGTTTTTTGTTTTTCTTTTTTTCTGTCAAGATTTCGTAGAAGTCTGCCTCCCCTTTTTAAAACGATGGAACGTGCCGGCATGACATCGTCAAACTCATGATTAGTAACGAGGGGGTGGGGTGGGGGTTGGGGGGGGGGGTCCACCGTAGGTTTCAAGGACTAATTACCTTTGATAAGTACAAAATGTCTTTTCCTGTGTGTTGTTTGCCTCCTGCAATAATTATATTAATGATGGTCCGGTCGAAATGATATTGGATTTTTACAGTATTCTTTCATTTATTTCAAGTTTCAAGATGAACAAATTTACCATTGTGGTACTACTCGCGGTGCTGCTCACGCCAGGCCACGCCCAATCAACCTCAGAGGAGATTGTTGAAATAGTCAGGAATGCACTCCTTATGGTCAAAATTAACAATGCTTTACTGACACTGAGACAGGGAAATGCCCAGCATGCCTCAGAGGAGGCAGAAGTTCCCGCCAGACAGGGAGCAGAACGAGTCAGGAACGCATTCGATAGTGACAGACGCCAAGCATGGCTGGCGGCCGATAGGAGGAGGGCAGTTTGACCTTAGCGAGATAGGTCAAAGACTTAATGGTGTGACTCCTGCATAAACCTGATAACATTGTACATGAGAATCAGCAATAGTGTCAACTGAGAAATTAAAAGTCTAAAATGAAAAAAGAACCTCTTATTAACTACTTACAATTGCTACAAATGGATTGAAAGGTTGACTTCGTTTATGTTTGTACATACATATGTCAAATTTGAAATTAAAAATAAAATGAAGATGAGTCATTAGAGAGAAGTGGCGTCGTAAGCAAATTGAAAGTGGTGATGGGGGGGGGGGGGGGGGCTAGACTTATCATCGGAAATTTAAAAAAAAAAAAACCACATTTCCCAAAATCATGAAAAACCTTATCTGTGGAGGAGTGTGTGTGAGAGTACCTTCCAAAAAGATTTCTTTCCCAAATCATGATATTCATATTCCGTGAAAGGGGGGGGGGCTAGTATACCTGTGACTCCAATTTTCAATATCAATATTAATATTTTAATCTTTTTAATGTAAAATTAGGAACAACTATGTTTTGATGCGAGAAAAAGTGGGGGCTGGCCCCTCCCTGATGCTATGTGCCTAATGGTTAGGTCTACCTTTGCAAAAAAAAGAAGTTTCCGACGCCTATGTAGAGAGATAGAGAGAGGAAGAGACAGAGATATATCTGTGTATGTGATGCTAAACATCCTACATGTTTGATTTTTCGTAAATCATTTCCATCCCTAGTGAAAACTAGTAATTTGTCAATTCAACAATTGTCAATTAAAATTTCACCCTTTGTTAACAGTTAAACGTATATTCCATGCAAACACAAAGAATTCAATGCGTGTTTCTTAGTTGAAAGATTTTAAGAGTTTTGGTATAACAACAACAACAAGAAGTCTGATAGTTTTTGTTTTAATTTTAAATGTATACTAGTGCGATTTTCCAAAGTATCCCACTGACAACGAGAGCTAAATTTGAAAGCAACCACAGAGTTCCAGACAGAGAGCAAATACGATTAGAGATCTTTATCTACAACAAGTACTAGAAGAACATAGTCAATTTATCATAATGAGAGCGTTTGTCATCAACGTTGAGACAAGCTTCACAAACCATGGGGATGGGGGTTTTTCGGTTCCAAATATTGTCATGAAGTCCAATTTAAGTTTTGTTACAAATATATTGCGGTTTTTTAAAAAGATTTTTCATTCAATGGTTAGTTAAAGTTCTTAAGCAAGGTTTAAAACTGATTCCAATAAGAAAACATATTTTGAAGAAAAAAAATATTTGTTATAAATGTAGTTCTTACAATTAAAAAAACCCCTAAAAAGATGTCCCCGTACAATAATTGGATTTCTTTATTTAAAAAAATCTATATCTTTTACGTCTACATTTGTAGGTCACATTTCAGCCAATGGTCGGGTGAAAGAATTAGAAGTTTGAAGATTGGTAAATGGTGTATAAGGGTTAATGGGTATTTCGGAGGTTTTAGATTTTTGTGGGGGGGGGGGGGGGGGGGGTTGTGTCATAGAGTCTGCCTCCCCTTATAAAACGATGGAATGTGCCTGTCAATCGCAACTTCTCGGGCCTTTCCGACAGGCTCAGAAAAACGCCTCGAATGTATTACCTAGGCGTCCATGACAACCCCCCTTTTTATAAAACTTGATATAATACAACACATCTTACGATCTGTTGAGATGTAAGCTAGACTTCATTAAAGTAAATGTTATACCCTAAAATATAACAAAGAAGCGACTTATTAGGCTGTTTAGCCGATACTTATTTAATGAGAAGCGACTCCATTTTATATAAAATTCTTACATCTGGTAATGCTAATTCATTCGAGCTATTTTTCCGAGCTCTGACGGAAAGGCCCGAGAAGTTGCGATTGCGTGCCTGTACGACAGACTCATGATTGGTAACTGGGGGTGGTGGTGGGCGGGGGTGGGGGGGGGGGTCCACCGTAGGATTCCGACGAATTACCTGGAACTAATTGCATTTCGTTTAGTACAAATGTCTTTTGCTGTGTGCTGTTGCTATCCTGAAACATTTTAATGATAGGTGGTCAAGAAGATATTGTATGTTAAATGAATTATTTCATTGAATTCAAGTCTCAAGATGAAGACATTCGCCATTGTACATCTAATCGCTTATGTCATTTCATGGATTCGAACCGTGCCAGACTATGCCCAACAAGCCTTAGAGGAGGAGCAAGCGTTCGCCAGACAACGAGCCAGGGATGCAATCGCAAAGGCCATACAAGTCGCCGCTTGGGACAATGCATTTCTGACACTGTGCTCTGACTCTTTGTAAAACTACAATAACATCATTCATGTACACGAGAATCGGCTATCCTGTCATGTGAGAAATTGAAAGTCAATTGATATAATGACTTCCTTTAAGTTTGTATATGTAAAAGTAAACTTTGAAAAAAAAAAAAAAGTTTGCTCAAAATCAAGCTGAGAGAGAGAGAGAGAGAGAGAGAGAGAGAGAGAGAGAGAGAGAGAGAGAGAGAGATATTTGTGTATTCCTATCCGAAGGGTGTCGATATTTTTAATTCCAAGTGTATTATGTACAGTATTTTTGTCAATATCAACGAATTACAAAAATACATTTTTTATAGCAGTTAAACGTATATTTCTTACAAAACGAAATATACAACGCGTGTTTCTTAGAAAAAGATTTCAAGAGTCTGAGTACAACAGCAACAATATGTCTTATAGTTTATGTATTAATGTGCATGTACGTCAATTTTTTCAATTCTCCGTGCAAAAAATCTTAGTTAAAGATTTCAAGAGTCTGGGTACAACAACAGCAACTAGAAGTTTCATATTTTTTGTTTCAATGTTAAATGTATATTAGTGCGATGTTCCAAAGTATCCACTGACAATGAGATAGTTACATTTGAAAGCAACCACGCAGAGTTCCAGAGAGCAAACACGATTAGAGACGAAATATTAATTTAGGTCTTCCCTTTCCAACGGAAGACCTTATAGTTTTCGTACTGTTTCTTCTTCTTCTTGTTGCTTTCCACAAATTTTGTGCACGCGAGATCTCGAAAACTGTTCGGCTGATTTCGACCAATTTTTCACAGATGATTGCCAGTGGTCATAATTTTAGAAGTTCTTTGAAATTTTGAAATCGTCACTTCCGATTTACGGCTGATTTTGTAAATTTTTACGACCAATTTTGTGCAGATATAAACTCAGAAACTATCAGAGATGTGAATATAAAATTTTCAGGATAGGTAGACCATAGTTTGAAGTTGTGCACAATGCAGTTTTTTTTTACGCCAGTGGCGCAAAGTTTAGGAGCTCGCCTAGGCTTGAAAATTGGATACGAATTTTGAATCAAAATTGTCATACATTTTGATCTGTATCTTTTTATGAGTTGATATTTTCTTAAAACATATATAATAAAAGTGGTAGAAAATTAAAAGTTCTTTCCAACAAAACCAAAAAATAGGGGCTGGCTACTTAAAGTAGGGGCCAAGACACTCGTAAACTATATTACAAATAACTTAAATACGATAAAGATTTTGTAATGCATTATAGAAGCAAAGTTGTTTATCATAACAATATCTATCAGGTGAAATCATTGCCACGCCCATTTATTACGTAATTAGGGATTTTGAGGGGCCAAAGTACTTAAACTATGACGCAATATATCTAGAAAAGGAGACATATTTTGTTAAGCATTGTAGAAGAGAAAATGTTTGCTTTGATGATTCTAATCGGTTTCATTGATCAAAACACCAATGTCTGTCCCCATTAAGGATCGAGAGGGTTGGCCCCTAAAATATACAATCATTTGTATCTCAGAAATGATCAACAATTTTAGATAAGTGTAAGAACAAAAAATGTTGGTATTCTTAAGACCTTTTTAAAGAAATCAAGAAAAAGGGGCTGGCCCCTTTTTTTAAGGGCCAAGACACTCGTAAACTATATTACAAATAACTTAAAAACCATAAAGATTTTGTCATGCGTTATAGAACCAAAGTTGTTGATCGTAACAATATCTATCAGAAAAAGTCATTGCCACGCCTATTTATTACGCAATTAGGGATTTTGAGGGGCCAAAGTACTTAAACTATGACGCAATATATCTAGAAAAGGAGACATTTTGTTAAGCATTGTAGAAGAGAAAATGTTTGCATTGATGATTCTAATCGATTTCATTAATCAAAACACCAATGTCTGTCCCCATTAAGGATCTAGAGGGCTGGCACCTAAAATATTCAATCATTTGTATCTAAAAAATATACAACAATTTTAGATGGTTGTAAGAACAACAAATGTTAGTAATCGTGGGACCTTTTGAATAAACTCAATAAAAAGGGGCTGGCCCCTGTGATTAGGGGCTAAGAGACTCGTAAAATCTCGTACACATACCTTGAAAACGATTAAGATTTTGTAATGTATTAAAGAAGTAAAGTTGTTGATCGTAACAATATCAGTTTGTAATACTCATGCCATATCCATTGATGACGTAATTACAGATTTTAGGGGACTAAAATCTTAAATCTTTAATGTGTTGTATGTGAAAAAGCAAAACGTTTTGTTAATCTTTTGAAAAGATATTGACAATCGTATACATTATCTAAAAGGGAGGGGTTGAGTGGACATTCTGAAATTTCATTGATATTTTAATGGTATCGTTTAAAAATTGAACGGAGCACCTACTCGTTACTCGTAACGAGATCGTATCTAGTTTCTACTACAATACTACAACTCTACGGGAACGTACATGATCATAATGATATGTTTTGATACTGCCCCTACTGACCTGCAATTGTTAAGTTCTTATGTATGCTTGTGACATGGTATTGTTTTCTGAATCATTTGATGAGCTACAGTGAGCTACAGAACATGTCGATTTTAAAGTTCTATACAAATGAAAAGAACCTTGATGTAAATGTATCTAAAACTAAAGTGGTTATTTTTAGAAATGGTGGGAATTACCGCACCAACGAGAAATTGCTTTATAACGATGAAAATTTAGAAATTGTTTATATAGGCGTTATGTTCAATTATAACGGTAAATTTTTTACCACTCAAAACAATTAGCGGCACAAGGTCGCAAAGCCATGTTAGCTCTTAAATCAACAATTAATCCATTGTACTGTGTTTTCTGTTTTTGATGCCTATGTGTGTAGCATTTTAAATTATGGATGTGACGTTTGGGGTTCCCACAAGGGACAAGATATTGAAAAGGTCCACCTTGAGTTTTTACGCTTTGTGCTTGGTGTTCGTAAAAAAAGAAATACAACTATGTTATATTTCGAGACTGGGCGTCTATCCTTATATCTTATTCGTATATATCGATTGTTTAAATTATTGCAGACAGAAAATTGTATATTAAGAGCTGCTTATGGCTGGTCATATTGTATCTGTGTAAACGAAAAGGAAAATTATCAAAGCTGGGCAAATTTAATAAGGACCAATTATATATAATCTGGGACTTGGCTACATGTGGAATGGTCAGAGTCATTTAAACAGTCGTATTTGTCTACCAATTATTCAGAAAAGACTTAAAGACAACTTTATTCAAACGTTGCATGACAAGATACAAATAGAAACAAAATGTTTTATTTACAAGCACTTAGTTGATAATTTTTGCTTACAATATTATTTAGAAAAATCAATACCAAAGTTGTAAAAAAAAAAGTATTTCCAAAATAAGGTTGTCCTTACATAATCTGCTTATTGAAACAGGACGACATAAAAATATACCAACAGACAAAAGATTTTGTAAGATTTGTATTACAGACATTGAAGACGAATATCATTTTATACTGCTTATAAAATATGCTTATTAAAGCTTATAAAAAAGTATTAGTGGTGTAAACCATCCATGTACAAATTAATACAGTTACTAAGTGTTAACAATATCAAAGAATTGTGTAATTTAGGAAAATTCATTTACAGAGCCCTCACACTCAGAATGGTTTGAACTATATTGTGCCATTTGCTGATTTCATTTATCATTACTATCAATATATATAATATATATGTGTTATTTTTGTGTGTATATTTTTCAGTAACCTGCATGTCATTCTCCAAATACAAATTACTCTGTAAACATAGGAGTGTACGCAAACTGCAAGATTTGTAAGGACTGACCGTCCATTTTTGCCTATAATTTTGTATTGTTAACCTTATAAGTGCTATAAGACGGATGTCTTTTGCAATAAAGAAATTGAATTGATACAATATATAGACACGCTTCATAACTCATTGGCGTGGGGTTTGTTCGGTTCCAAATATTGTCAGAATTCCGTATGTTGTTGTCCACAATATATTGCAGTAAAACAGTTTTCAAAAAGGAAACAAATGTAATTTTTTTTAATGTAGATCTTTTCTATACTCATATTGAAAACAAATGAAAACATATTACTGTACAAAAATTTGATTTCTTGATCCTAAAAAGATCTTTATCCTTTTTAAATTCAGAAAGATTTCAATAGAGGTCTATGAACCTTGAACACCAACCAGATTCCCTACCTGACTCCTAGTAAAGATATTTTGTTTTACAAACTGTGGTCCTCCAAGTATAGAAGCGTATGGCGTTACGAACTGTGTTGGTGCCAAAATTAGGCTTTGATGTGTCATAGTAAAACTGACGTTTTCAAGATACGATTTTGCAAAATAGGGGAGGGCGTGCAGACAAATTAGGAGTCTCGTCATTTGTTCGTACGCAGCACTGTTAAGGCTTACTATGAAAATATCAGAGGATTTGAACGTTTATTAAAAGATGCATCCGTTAAACACAATAACTCGCTTGCCACTGCATCACGGTAAACCCAAAACTGATAGATAACACACGAACTTTTCGGCAAAAAAGATTCAATTAAACATACATGTTTTAATGTAGTATGTACAACCATAACTTTACCAGTTTTTCACTTACATATTCCGATACCATTGGCATAAGATGGTATTTTTAAAATGATATTAGCTGAATGTTGGTTCTTTAAGGAAAATAATCGAACTGTTTAATGAATGCAAAACAATAAATCCATATTTCTTATATACATGTATATTATGTCGGTGTCTATTATAACATCCTATTCATATATAGGATAACATTATAGGAGAAAGACTACCAATTATTTTCCCATCGAAATCCATACAAACTTTATGCCCGCTCAGTACTTTTCTATAACAGTTTCAGTCAAATATTTGGTATGATTTAAAACTTCATTTCAAGACCTTTTAGAAAATGACAAAATATATAGGGTTCCGTGGGGTTTATAGGCCAAATTTGCAGTTGTTTACAACTTACAGCGGTCATCAATAAATGCCACTCTACATAAAAAATCAACCCACACCCCTAGAAAATTCTCCAGTGTTACTATATTCTTTAAAATATTCCCCCATTTCATCATATATTTTAAAAACTAACATACCTGAATTCAGCCAATCACGTATAACGCCTACCCATGAATTCTAATTACAACGTTCTATAACTTTCCTCCGATGTTAACATGGTATTCTCATTCCATAACCTTTTAAGATTGGAGCTATATTTAATCAAATCTGAAGATACAGTATACAATATACTACAGAGGAGACGATGAACTGTATTTCCAGTTTGTAAAACCAAACAACTATCCTACGAGTTAAGAATTGGACTCTATATAGCGTTAAATGTTCATCATAGAAATGGATAGAAAAAACCTACTTAAGATGGTTCAGGCACGAAGCATCGGGGGGGAGGGGGGCTGCCCCTCCCCACTTTTTCTCTCAGCAACTACTTTTTTTTAAATTTACATATAAAAAATTGAATGAACATGGTTGAGTTTGCCCCCCCTCCTTCCCATTTTTTTGGAGGATGTAAAAAAATGAAATAAGGATTGAAATTAAAGCCCCCCCCCCCCCCCACGGATTAGGATTTTGAAGATTTTGGAGAAGTCTTTTTCTTATTTTTCTGGTTTTTTTTTTTTGCTTGGCAAGATTTTTTGGATGAGTCTGCCCCCCCCCCCCCCCCCACACTTTCAAAAACGATGCTACGTGCCTGTGGTTGGATGTTTTTGGCCTTTTTTTTAAACATTATTACTTGTTATCTTCATTAAACATAGAGCTCTAAAGTTTTTTTAAAAAAATTCTAACCTTAACACTTCATTAGTATGATCTTTTCTTTTATGGCCTAAAATACCATGTTTGAATTTTAAAGTAGAACTGATGGTTAATATGTTGACCACTTATCGTCCCTAAATCTTCCTAATTTTAATAACACTAGTAAAGAATATAAATCCTTTTTGGAATCCAAAATTTACCTACTCACTGATATCTGTATTTGGTATTGAAACTGCATAACTTTATAGTTTTTATTTTACTTATTCTTTCGTTTTTGGAAACAGTCTTAAATTGGTTTCAGAACATAACCTCTGCGAGAAAATTCCTTTAAAAAACTGCAATTTATTGAAAACATAAATTGGGAGCCGAACAACTACAATCTCCATAATTTGTGGAGTGTGCTTAACATTTATTTCAGCACGTTCATTATTATCTTTTTCCATATTTCTAAAATAAAATCACGAATACTGTGGTTTCATCAATATTCGTTGAATACCAATTTTCGTGGATTTCGTTGTTAAGTTGATCCACGAAAATTAATGTTCATTGAAGTTCAATTTCAACTAACATTTTGTATTGATAGGATCATTGGCCACGAAATTACGTATCCTTGAAACTGTGGTTTTCAGAAAATCAACGAAAATTGATACCCACGAAAATTAATGAAACCACAGTACCTTCTCCGACCAGGTACTTGTTTTAGTAGAAACACCATAGTAAATTATGTTTCGAATCGAATTAGGTTTGCATTTTGGAACACCAAACTGATATGACGGTACATAAACCTCTGAGATTTGTTCATCCAAACTTAAAACATTTAAGAAACAAACTAACGTTATATTCTTAGAGAGTTTGGATGAGAAAAAAACGTTTGACCGTAACCAAAAGGTCTGATTCTAATCGGCAATCGTTGTTATTGACAAAATATACATCATACTGCACTAGAAATTAAAATGATGAACAAAAAGTAGACACTTAGATGTAGACATTTAGCGTCATATTTGGCACATAAGAAGTTTGATATAGATTAAGTTCCTCATGTAGTATTAACTAAAGTGAAATCGTTAATTAACTCTCTCTCTCTCTCTCTCTCTCTCTCTCTCTCTCTCTCTCTCTCTCTCTCTCTCTCTCTCTCTCTCTATAACCAGCTTCAATTGGAGCAGAATTTATTTTAAAGTTTCAGTCACTCAATTTACATCGCCAGAGACCTATATATGTATAAACGTAAAATAAGACTTCATTTAAATCGACTTAAAACAAGTACGTAGTAAGTAGTCCGTTCTTTAATCAAGACTTTCAAGTGCTCACTTGACACGATCGCTGATTCTCGTATAAAAATGTTATTATGACTTTAGTCTAAATCATCAATTCTTCGTCTCACAAAGTCCCTAGTCCCATCGGCCGCCTGCCTGGCGAGTTCTCTGGCCCTCGCGGCGGCATCTCGGGCTCGTTCAGCCGCCTGTCTGGCAAGAGCTTCCGCTTCCTCTGCGGCTTGTTGGACGTGGCCAGACGCGGTGTCAAATCCGCTCTGGACTCGATTCCGGAACCTATCCCACCAGCTTTGACCCACTGCTTGCTCAGACATGAGCAGCACCGCTAACAGTACCACTATGGTGGATGTTTTCATCTTGAGACTAGAAATAAAATGATTCAGTTAACATATACTAGTATACAAACTTGTCTTTGGCTATGTTACAAATAGTCAACAGCACACACAAAACATTAGAAGTAAAATGTACCCAGTCCTTCTTACATTGTCGGAATCCCGTGGATCCCCCACCCCCTTTTTGTTGCTAATCATAGGTTCTGACGATGGCATTTGTGTTGTTTTCATAGAAGTCGATTTTTTTAATTAACCAGTTAACTAATTAAGTCAAGATAGAATTAATGCCTTGATCTGTTAGACGGAGTTAGATCGGAGTAAAGTATACTTACATTATATAACTGCTGCAGTTGTTACTTCGACTTCCTCCTATAAAATGTTAGTATCAGATAGCTGTGCAGTGTTTTATAATGTCACGAGGATCCTCTGCACTCATGACCACTTTAATCAGAAGCACTACTGAGTGTTGTTTTGAATCTTTAAGTACGAGTGGTTAAGAGATAATTAGTAAACTGAACCGTCAAAGTAGCATCGGACATTGAACTTTGATCAAAATTTATACTTGTTATTAAAATGTTTTCAAATAATGCACATGGAATAAAAAATTAAGATATAATCACATGTTTTAATGCTTCACATAGAAAGGGCATATTTTTTATCACATGATCAAATGTATTCACTTTCAGCATCTTACAATCTTGATCTATTGATATTGCGCTTTCGTGCTTCGTGCGCCTGACGTTATTAGCATGATCATGATCACGTCATTCATTGTTTTACATATAAAAATCTTAAGAATTTTCAAAAGTAGCACTTGAAATATACTTTTGGTTTGATCGATGGCTTGGGCTTACAAAGGTCGTTGTTATCATTCTCGGCGTTGTTGTTTACCCGTTTTCAACATCATTTTGAGAACTATTCAACCAAGTCAACAAAAATCTTCAAATAAAGGACCACGCCCTTATTCTAAATAGAGATGCCCCATTAATTGGATAAAAGGGCAAAAATAATATTGATTATGAAAATCTTCTCAATGACCATATGTCCAGAAAAAAATGAAACCTAAAAAAGAAGACTTCATTTATTTGTATAATTAAAAAAGCAGCAATCAACTAAAGCTGTTATATGAAGTTTTGTTTTTCTTCAGCTCAAGAAAGGGACCCTGATAAAGGACGGTTTTCGATTCAAAGAGAATTTTTTAAAAAATGCATTGTACTGACAGAATGGACACTATTCATACTGTACAAATATATAGCTATATCATAAAAGCCCTACCAATTTACATGTAGACCATTATTTCTTATTCTGAAACAAATTGAGAAAATAATTTCCTCTATACATGTAGGTATAGAAGCAAGCTAATTAGTGATCTTCTAATTTCATTAAATCATCTAACTAGCAGCAATCATGATCACTTTGTAGAGGAGCTTGCTGGTGTAATGAGACTCTACTCAGGATAGTTGTATTCAATATATGCATCCTTATCTGCTCAGTAACCCGTTTATTGGATACTGGGTTTGGGGGGATACTGATCTATAGCTTAGAAAACGGTAAGTATTCTAAAGATACTGCAGGTCCACAGCAAAGCAAGGATTAAAGAAATAATTGATAGGAAAAATCAATTTCCGAATATTATCTGTGATAAGAGTGTGGTTGTTCTTTCTTTTATGTGTTTCACGAAATTTGAAAAACAAAATGGTAAAAAAGTACAAAATCTTCATTTACTTGACAGAAGAATGCTATAAAATTGTTTAATGCATTGACTGAGGGACTGAAATGGTGACACAAAAAGTAACAACCGTTACATTGTACTGTCTCTTGACGCTGTGTTATTCTACTTTTTCATATATCATGTATTTAAAAAGGCATATTGGCCAGACAGACCGGGTATTAAACTTTTACTTATCATTGTTGTTATACCATATGAAATTGTATACGCATGCCACCATCAATAAATTTACTTACTTTCCTTAAAAAGTTGTCTTTATTCCCATTCAACATGAAAATGAAGTGAACTTGAATTTGGTTTTTGTTTTTTTTTTTTTTGTTAAACATGAGCAATTGCAAAATCTATGAAGATCACTTGTGCACACAATTTAGTGACGGCTGGAATATTTCAGATTTAAAACACGACAAATGTTACATCTTAAATTTTACAACATTGATTATTTGTATGATCAAACAAGTTGGGAATAGCATTGCAAACAAGTTGAAAGTCTAATATGTTCTTAGCTTCTTTTAAAATACTTCTTCTCAAAACTCATAGGCTATATTTTTGCTATTAATAACAAATGACCAATAACACCTTTATGAAGCTTTTGCACTTTTGTACGTTCAAAATTGCCGAAATTGAACATTCAAAATAAATACTCTGTAGCAAACTAAAATCGGAAATTTAATTCAAAGAAACGGGAAAATGGTTAAATATTACTATGGAGGTTTTTTTTAAGTACATATGTATTTATCGACATATTTCACAGTACAGCTCTTAATATATCGCTAAAAACATCTATACTGTTACACTTTCCCTGTAAACTATGTACATGCATAACATCTTGAAATACAAACGCCTACTTGTGTAAAGTTTGTTGTGTGGTTTCAGACCAATCATGAACCGAACGTCGCCTCAAAAAACGTAGACCGCAAACATTGAATAAACAGAGAAAGAAAACGGCTATACTGATCACCAAAACGAGGCTGCCAAGAACCGTCAAGCAGACGACAGTCGCGCTACCTCCTCTGCTTTTGGAATCCATCGCTAAGGTGTTTCCAAAGGTTGCAGTGATAGTCGTCATAGAGGAAGTAGATGGCGCTGTCAGAGAGAAAGTACTGATACCTTTGGTGGTGGTTGTTGTTGTTGTTGTTGTGGTTAAAATGCCGGTGACAGTGACAGACAATGACACAGAGTTTTGCTTTTTGACATTATTTACATGTAATGTCCACCGCCCATCATCTAAAATATCTAAAGATTTGATAGTCAGCATACCAGTTTCTGAAACGACATAATTTGGATGGTCATAGTTGTAATATTGTAGTTTGACGCCATCAGGTCTTATCCAAGAAACGTCAGGGAAGGGGTCCCCGTCAAAGCTACAGGAAATATTCAACTGGGTGTGGTACTTTCCCGTAAAAGAAACCGTGGAACACCTCACTGATGCCGGTACACATGTAAGTTGTGATGAAGGAACATTGACGATTGATAGATATCGTACAGATGAAGGTCCGCTACAGTCAACAGATTCTGGAATAGGAGAAGGCAACACCTTCACCCATTCTAAGGCACAATTACATTTCCAATTGTTATTACTTAAATTTATCGATTTAATATGACGCAAATTCATAATGCTAGAATTTGATAGCTCCGAAAAAAGATTCCCTGAAATATCAATGTAAGATAAGGAGGTTGATGTCTCCGTAAACGTCCAGTCGAGATGTTTAAGTTTGTTTCCATGAAGATCCAGTACCTTCAACATTGGCAAATGTTCCAGTAGTCTTTTGTCAAACACTTTTATTCCCATATCTGCCATATACAGTTCTTTTAACCTTCTCAAATTGTTAAATGCAGTGTGAGAAATATCCGTTCCAATATTTCCTGTTTAATGTAACTGTCTCAAATGAATAAGATTTTTTAACGTTGATCTTGAAATTATCCAAATTCTATTGTAAGAGATATTTAGGGTGACCAAAGATGACGGTAAGGCGCCGTCTGTGATGGTTTCAATTCTGCAGAATGCCATGTGAAGCCTCTCTAACCGTGAAACGGAGGTAAAAAAGGAAAAGGCTATTGAGGGTATGTTGTTTCTGCTTGAATATGTACCGCTTACCGAGATGGCTGTTAACCCTGGTGGTAGACCAGAGGGGAATACGGTGAGTCCGGACCGACATATAGCTGACACATTAGAACATCTGCATACTGGCGGACAACTACCTTTCACGGGAAGAGAGACTGTTCCAACCAAAGCCAGGAGAACGAAGTTGAACCACCTACACCCAGGGAACATGTCTATGACTTTTGGCCTTGAGTCATTTAGTGTAACTAGACAGGACTGATGGTTATTGCTTCACTTGCAGGTGTTTAAAACCACACGATTTCTTGTCATCGGTGTGTCTGTTGGAAAACTGACCTATCACGGAGATCTCTGAGGGCGATAAATTGGCCAGTATTAAGCAAATGTCCAACACGAGATTAAGGGTTCGAAGTTTCCTTCCAATAAAAGTTTCGTACCCACCATCCCCCCAAAAAACTATCGAACGAAATCTATAAATTATCTTTTTGCCAAATGTTCATTTGTACGATGAAATGGCTTGCATAGAGTTAATTTCAAAATGGCACATAAACTGGCACATAAACTGGCCAAAAATATCAAGTGATTGTGTTAAATATTAATAAAATGTATATCAATTAAATCGTTCAAAAAAGGTTAGAAAAAAATGAAAAATTCTGTGCGTGTGTGCCTGTGTGTGTGTGTGTGTTTATAGTTCTAGAAAAGAAAATAAGCGTGTTAATCACAATACACGTATTTGTGTAGCTTTCAAAATGCAACAGATAAAGATCTAAATTTTCAAAAAGAAAAATAAGCTAGTTAACCATTAAATTACAAGATTATGTCAAGATATTATCTTCAAATTTTGTAGTAATTAGGGTTTTTTTATTTTCTATTCTTTCCCAACAAAGTTTCTTTCTTTTAAAACCAGATTATCAATTAAAATGGGAACTATAAAGTGTTTTTTACATATTATTGATTTAAAGATATGTATTTAAAACTGCCAAAAAAATGGAAATTGGCTGGAAACGTGTAATGGATATTGTGAAGATTCTGGCAAGAAAAGTATGTACACAATTTTTTTTTAGCTTTTTAATTACAAAGGTGCTCATTAATAGTTTCAAGACAAATAAAAAGCATCACCCAAAAATGTTGAGTAGGGACCCACCTTAAGGATATTTCAAAAACAGTCGAATAACAATATTAAGCAAACGATCTACATGTAAGTCAAGTTCACCAGAGTTCATAAATATCGACAATTCAATCTACAGACTTACCGATGGTGACAAATCTGGATTGTATTTTAGTTGTTAAAGAATGGGGGTTTCTTTCATAATGAAATCTATTAGGAGGAAAAATGTTAACGGGAAATGGTGTCCTCGGATAGATTTTTGGTGTTGATTAATCCTGTGTAAAGCAGGTATGAGTAAAATGAAGAACCTGTTGATTTTACGTTCTGTGTTATTGGTTTCTAGACTTATAGATAAGTGCCACAGAGGAACTAATTTGTGGGTATCACTCATGCCCTTTTGTTAGAATGTACAATTTATGTACATGTTTTAGGTTTTATCAAGGTCGGCAAATATTTAATCAGTAGACCAGGTCTGATAGTCTGATAAATCTTCTAAGTCTCAATTACCCTAACGCACTATCGGCGTTAATTGCACTCATGAATCTTAAAATGTCTGTAACTTGATCTTATATTTGACTTTACCAAATTTTTAAAATGTTGTCGAGGTATTAATGATAATTACTCCGGTTTTTGTTGTTGTTGTTTTTTTTTTTTGCTTTAGTTTGTTTTCGTTTTTTATTGTTCTCCACAAAAATTTCTACACGATAAAGAATGTTAATTAATTGTATATAATTATCATCATCGTGTAAATTAAATATTCTACATTCGACTTTGAATTCAACAATAAGCCCCCTCATTTAATGGAGACTTTATCATACAGAATTCAAGTGCTTATTTCTGACTTGACCGTTGATCATGACTCTCTATCAAAATGACTCCGATGTTTGAAAATTAACCTTAAATTTACTTTTTGATAAAGATATGAACTGGTTTTCAACCCCATGGAACAACTCAAAACAACTAAGACCATGACATTACAACGGCAAACGAAAGGAGATAAATTTAAAAAGCAAAGTCCAAACAAGTCATTCAAGTTATGAAATCATTGTAACATTGACCGTTCTGACCTTGACCTCTCTAACTTTTCATTACATCTACCAACCAAAGCTTTTTTGACATTTAGGTACCTCTACCGAGTATGATTCCCTCTATTTCTGGCGAAAACTTATTGTTAACTCTATATAATGTAGAAACAGCCAAACTGAAATCTACATGCCCCGTTTTATGGAGGGTAATCGTGTTCAAAAATCCAGACATGTAAACTTGTAAATCCGAATATGCAATCGTGTTGATGTGTGAGCCTGAGCATGAATATGTGTAATTCTGATCGTGTAACCTATAAAACTCGGGCATAAACACGTGTAAGATTTGACTCAGTTCCTTCGCATGATGCACATTTTGCAACTTTATTGTTTACATTAGTTAATTAAACCTTCAACTTTGCACACTTTCAATCCGTAGTTTCTGCGTTTGTAACTTCAGGCTCGGCAATAGCACATCTGACATGATACAAATTGACAAATGTAAAGTCTACAAGTTTGTCGAATTTTGACATGACCTTATATGGAAACAGTGATGTCACTGATAGAAAAAGGCTAGCTGCAGGTAAAGGCATGCCGTAATCGCCGGAATAGGGACGGAATAAATAAAAAAAAAATTAGGTAAGCCTATAATCATATTATCTCTGGATAACAACATTTCATAGAGTATTATTTTTCGGAAAATTAAATTATAAGATTGGTGTACATTTTATCAAGAGAATGTATAAAAGATGCGAGTAAAGAATTCGATCGGCTTCAGATATCCTCTTAGAACTGAAAAAAATTACATTTAATGACTTTGTTTGAATACACGTGAATAAAGATATATACGCATTTTTATCCATAGGCGTCTGAACCGGGAGGGTCGGGGGGGGGGGGGGCTAGGGGGAGGACTTAGCCCCCCCCCCCCACCCACTTTTTTGCCAAGTTAGACCTAACCATTAGGAACATAGCAACAGGGAGGATTCAACCCAACCCCCCCCCCCACTTTTTCCTCGCAACAAACAAAATTGTTCCTTAAAAGACCTTAAAGAGAATGAAATATTAATAGTGATATTGAAAATTAGAGTCATAGTAGGTATACTAGCACCCCCCCCCCCACCACCACCACCACCACGGATTAGGAATTTCATGATTGGGGGGGGGGGGGAATTGGGCAGGTAAGATTGGAGTTATTGGTATACCCTCCCCCACGGATTAGAATTTTCATGATTATGGGAATTCTTGTCAATATTTTTCATGATTAGTTTAGCCCCCCCCCCTTTCAATTTGCTTCCGAAGCCACTGTTATTGGAGTACATGCAACAAATTGTTAAAGTATAGGCCTCGGCTGAATTAAGAAAATATCTCCAAATGCATCCTTATTGCTACCACAAAGTTGTGACAAGACCCCCCCCCCCCCACGCGAAAAATTACACGGGGTCCGTCAGCTGAGTTGCAAAGTTATCGATAAGAAAAACAAGCTATTTATAAAGACATTGGTTTTGAGATTGTGATTACCCAGTAATATGAGACATAAGAAGCGACGCCCTCTTTAAAAAAAAAATGAATAAAAATTCCAAAGATAAGGTTAACTATCGTGAAATTAAAATGTGTATAAATTATTTTAAGAAATGTTTCTTTGCATTGCGGCAATATATAGGAAAAAAAGCCTATCATGTAGGTAAAAATTGACATTTTTTAAAAATTATTTTAAGCAATTATTACGGGATTGAGTATGACGTCCTGAATGTCGGTTCAATACAGACTCACTTTGTGAAGTTGGCTGATAAAATATTTCTGGAGAGCTAGTATAATACAGCTTTACAGCCACTTGTGAACTAGCTGCAGGTCTGTAGCTCCCTGTCTAAAAATACAGATGGACGATATTTGAGCTACAGTGCCTCCCATAGTAAAACTTCAATTTACGGCGCACAAAAAATATGCGCGTTTTTTTTTTATTATTATTGAAGATTGTGTTATTATTTATCTTTCACTTACACAACAACAACAAGAGGCCCATGGGCCACATCGCTCACCTGAACAGCAGTTCCTTGTAACATTACATTTCGTAGCATATGCTTTTTCTATTTTAAACATTGAACCCCTTTCTGGGGACCCAGTTATGGTCCGAGGTTTATGGTTGTCTTGAACAACATAAACAGTAACATAGGAATGAAAATGTGTAGCACTGCGGTAGGACCGCACGTACACAACCTGAAAAACTGAACGTAGCAGAGTTCCACTTCAAGAGAAATAACTCTCAGACTGTACAGAACATCAAGAAAGATAACTCTTGGTTCCACTACATTAGAGTTTACACAATTTGAGGATCCTTGCATAATAATCTCACAAACTGTAGCATTATAGTTCTCGAGAAAAACTTTTTAAAAACATTTTCAATATATCTTTCTATGTTAAACTTTGAACCCCTCTTGGGGCCACAGTATTAGTCCAAGGCTAAAGTTTTAATTATTTGGAATTTACATTATTTAAGGATGCTTGCATAGTTATCTCACAAGCTGAAGCATTATAGTTCCCTAGAAAAAGATTTTTCAACATTTTCCCCTCTATATTTCTATGCTAAACTTTGAACACCTCTTGGGGCCCCAGTATTAGATTGAGGTCACAGCTTTTATAATTTCGAATCTACACTATTTGAGGGTGCTTACGTAGTTATCTGACAAATTGATGCATTGTAGTTCTCGAAAAGAAGATTTTTAAACATTTTCCATATATACCGGTACTTCTACATTTAACTTTAAACCCATCTTGGGTCCCTAGTATTAGTCCAGGGGTCACTATTTTAAAACTGTCGAACCTTCATTATCCAAGGTTGTATGCATGATAGTAATCTCACAAATTGAGGCATTGTAGTTCTCGAGAAGAAGATATTTTAACGTTACCTTTATATTTCTATAATAAACTTTGACCCCATCTTGGGGCCCCAGTATTGGTCCGGGGGTCACGATTTTACCAATTAGGAATCTACATGAGCGAAGGCATAGAAATTCCACAAACTAAAACATTGTAGTTCTTGAGAAGAAAATTTTTATACTTTTCCTTTATGTTTTTTAAAATGTTTAAATTTTGAACCCCTCTTGGTGCCCATCAATTGTCCGGGAGTTACTATAGCATTGAATCATGATTTTTTGAAGTATACACTCTCATAACTGCAGCGGTGTGTGCATACAAATTGAGTAACGCGCGTTAGCGCGTTATGAAAATTTGTATGCACACACCGCTGCAGTTATGAGAGTGTATACTTCCAAAAATCATGATTTAATGCTTATATTTACATTTTTTTTAACTTCTTGCCTTGTCTGCAAATGTGATTCATACCTTAAAATTCCTATCTTATCCTAAGGGTAAGTTAATATTAATGGAAGAGCCACAGTAACAGCCACAAGCGTGAACTTTGATTTTCGCTTGTGACGTTGCAGTTTACAGCGTTCAACGTTTGTGACGTCATAATAAAACTCGTCAATTTGACCTTTGACTACTTGTTGCATTTAGAGGCATTTAAACATCACGGAATTTAATGGAAAAACACAGTAGAATGTAAATATAATTTTTTGAATGTACATTATTTAAGGATGTACATGTATGCATAGTAATATCCCAAACAGTTGCACTATAGTTCTTGAGAAGAAGATTTTAAAACATTTTCCTATATATGTTAAAATCTAAACCCCTACTGGGGCCCCACTTTTAGTTCAGGGGTCACGATTTTTACAATCTTCACTATATATACAACCGTTTGTGTATGTATTGGCATTTTTGGTGAAGTGGTTTTTGAGAAGAAAATTTTTAAACATTTTTCATATGTAGTTCTATGTTAAACTTTGAACCCCGCCTGGGGCTGCAGTTTTGATTTGAGGGTCACGATTTCTACAATTTAGAATCTTCATTATACATACAAGCTTTTGTGTAAATATTGGCATTTCTGGTGCAGTGGTTCTTGAGAAGAAGATTTTTTAAACATTTTCCTAAGGTATATCTATGTTAAACTTTGAACCCCGCCTGGGGCCCCAGTTTTGGTCCGAGGGTCACGATTGTTATAATTTAGAATCTTCACTATATATACAAGCTTTTGTGTAAATATTGGCATTTCTGGTGCAGTGGTTCTTGAGAAGAAGATTTTTTAAACATTTTCCTAAGGTATATCTATGTTAAACTTTGAACCCCGCCTGGGGCCCCAGTTTTGGTCCGAAGGTCACGATTTTTTCAATTTAGAATCTTCACTATGTATACAAGCTTATGTGTAAATATTGGCATTTCTGGTGCAGTGGTTCTTGAGAAGAAGATTTTTAAAACATTTTCCTATGTATTTCTATGTTAAACTATGAACCCCACCTGGGGCCCCAGTTTTGGTCCCAGGGTCACAATTTTTATAATTTAGAATCTTCACTATATATACAAGCTTTTGTGTAAATATTGGCATTTCTGGTGCAGTGGTTCTTGAAAAGAAGATTTTTAAAGACATGCACCCTATACTTACTGTTTCGCAATTATCTCCCTTTTGAAAAGGGCTGTGCCCTTTATTTTTACAATTTATAACCCCCTTTCCATAAGGATGCTTTGTACCAAATTTGGTTAAATTTGGCCCAGTGGTTTTTGAGAAGAAGTTGAAAATGTGAAAAGTTTACAGACGGACGGACAGACAGACAGACGGACGGACGGACGGACGGACGGACGACGGACAACGGGTGATCAGAAAAGCTCACTTGAACCTTCGGTTCAGGTGAGCTAAAAAGTATAAACATAAATTTTTCCGCGAAAAATTACCAAATCCTTGCAGGTCGTTTATTCTAACTAATTCAGAAAAATAACAAGAGTAAAAATGGGGTACTCTATATGCAATGTTTTTGCCCAAAAATGACTAAGTTCATCGGCTGATATTTTTATAAATTATCAGAAATCAAAATCCTAGCAATTTGCATACTTCTGATATATATGTATAAATGATCTGCAAAAGAAGAACTTCCTACCTTGAAAACTGTTCGAGGAGTTATCGGTACAATAAGGGTACCTTTTTGACAGCCACTCGCCCGTCTGCATTTTTTTACTATTTCAATAATCGGAAACCTGGTTAAAAATTCACTCTCAAAATTCTTAGAATTCAGAACCAATGGAGTTACATGGGACCTCACGGCGGTCTTCGAACCCCATGTCGCTCAAAATATATTTACCCCCTTAGGAAATTTCTTGATCCGTCTCATTTCTAGAAAAGAGTACGCATTTACTTATATTCCAGTTTAAATTACATGTCAATTTTTTTTTTTTGAGATATAAGATATTAGGCATTTCCTTTTATAATACCATGAGAATTATATTACGGAAATTAGCGCATTCGTCACATCGGCAACGATTTTTTTTTTCTACATGAACCTCTTCCTGTTTGGTCCAGTTTCATTCATACCTCAATTTTTTTTCTTTTCTAACAATAATACCCGTGTTTTCGATAGAAAAGGTGTAGTTCATTAAAAGCTTATTACAACAGTTTAGCTGAATATTATGTTTAATTATATTTCGTTCATTCCGGTCCGGCGGTTACGGCATGCCTTTTCCCGCAGCAAGGCAGTTGCCATATAAGGTCATGTCAAAATTCGACAAACTTGCAGACTTTACATTTGTCAATTTGTATCATGTCAGATGTGTTATTGCCGAGCCTGAAGTTACAAACGCAGAAACTACGGATTGAAAGTGTGCAAAGTTGAAGGTTTAATTAACTAATGTAAACAATAAAGTTGCAAAATGTGCATCATGCGAAGGAACTGAGTCAAATCTTACACGTGTTTATACCCGAGTTTTATAGGTTACACGATCAGAATTACACATATTCATGCTCAGGCTCACACATCAACACGATTGCATATTCGGATTTACAAGTTAACATGTCTGGATTTTTGAACACGATTACCCTCCATACCGTTTATCGTTTGGTCGAAACTTGTAAAGCGACCTAAGAAAAATCACGGACTGCACGAAATAATCATGATAATGTCAGACTAACATTCCCTAAGGAGACTGGTTCTTTTAACTAATGAACTGATGAAAATTAACATTAATTTTGTGAATTTTTCTCCATTTATTTATAACCAATTCATTAATTTGTTAAAAGAAAGATGCAAATATAAACAATAAAATGTTTTCTTTGATGAATGCGGGTTATTAAGGTAGTGATCATTGCAGAAAAATAAAATAAATACATAACCCGCTAACGCAATGTCGCCAACTTCATATCACACATGAATCACCAAAGAAAGCATTTTATTGTTTAAATGAACACTTGAACATTTCTGTGTAATATTTCATCACAGAAAGCAACCTAATGTTTTATAACACCTGGTGCTGTGAAAATAAACATTTAACAGAAAATACCATTTTATATATTTTATTTCTCAAAGAGTATTAAATCCCGCTCTGTACAATCACACACTTTAAGTACATGACCTACTCACTACAAACATGTAGAGATTTCACAGTACTGTAACACAATACATGATCAAGCAGACTTAATTCACAAAATAATTGTTCAACATGATTCTGTTATATATAAGAAATCTAAACCTGAGAAAATTCATATCCCTTAAACGATTCAAACTAATTCATCTACATAATTCACAATAGTGAATATTGAACAATTATGCAAAAAGAGAAGCTAAGGTATTAACTAAAGCAGAAACTTGGTAAAAATACAACACAAAAATATGCATATAAAAATTTGTTTGGATTATATTATTTCTGATTCTGTACATAGCTTTATAATAATCCAACCTGTCTGTTAAATCTGTCAAATGTATTACAATAGCAAAAATATTTCAAAAGGCAATTTCATTGGAATGCATTCAGTAATGGAGAGGAACAAAGGTTTGTGTGTGGACATGTTGTATATATATAGTTTATTGAATACATAAATGCCAAGATATGAGTGTTTCAATAACTAACAGATAAATAATTAACTACACAAACATTAAATACACAAACATAAATTTAGCAGGAAATACCCAATGTAAAGGCTGTTAAATGATTAACAGTAAATAAAAATCTGATTGCATTAAAATTTCAGATATACCAAAATAAAGTTTGCATGAACAGTCCAATGATTGCGAGATCAATGGTCACAGCCTCAGTATCACTAACTGTTCGTGGGTCTAGTTTCCTAGGTATACAGCTTTCCCGAGGAAAACTCCCGAGGGGTTCACGGTGATGTTAATATTGTCTGCGGATTTAAACATTCCCACGTAACGTCCATCAAACACCTCCGTCACATTGTAGCCCCCTGATCCAACCATTCCAAGGGTCTCACACTTCAAACTCAACTGAAAATAAATCAACAGTCTTATGAAAAAAATCATAAACTTAAAATTTCTATAATAGACAGAAGAAGATTCTCACTATTGATAATTGAAAAGTTAGTTTTTACGAAAAATATTGACTGGTCAGTACTTCTATCACCACCATTAAAATCAGCTATGAAAAATAACTTGCAATAACCAGAGATAAAATTTTTTGTTATTTTATTAGAAGAGAATAATATACTAACATTACTCAAGAAAAGCAACTCAAATCTGATTATGTCACATGAACATTTGCTAAGCATTGCTTCATTATCTTTTTTTTTTTATGGTTACGATTATAGCAATTCACATTATTTTTACTGTCACTTTTGATATTTGTTAACTACATGTAGATGATTTATTAACGTGAAAGAAATAATTACTCTTTAGCCCTGGCCTCTTGAAAGATTATTGATAAATCATTACATCAGGGTAATAAAAAGTCCAATGACAGTGTATATCAATAGATATCAACAGAGCATACTGTATGATAGAGTGCCCGCCTGTGTTAAATTACCTTTTCCGGTGTGCCATAGGACCCAGTATAAAGAACAGCAAAAGCAGCACTCCCCTTTGGCATCACAGGTCTAAACCATATCTGTATTTGGTTCATCTGTCAATAGAAAACCGAGTTTCAATTGATCAATTGATTAAAATGCCATACATTGCTAAATTTGTATTGATCATATCAAAGAGCAGCAAAGTCGGAGGTGTCCGAAGCATCTCATCATTGTTATTTACAGGTGCTTCTGGTCAGTAAACAGCAGTAAAGAATGATATAAGTAACAATAGAAATATTTGATCACATAATTGGTTTGAAGCTATAATCAGGCATCTGTCCAGCAAATTTTCAGCAAAGAGGTTTTTTTCCTCGTTTTTTTTTTTTTTACTTCCAATGAACCGTTTTAACAGGAGCTTGGACTTTCGGTTGGATGTTACTATCTAGTTTGCTCATCAAATCAAGCTGTCAAACATTGACATCCTTTCTTCTAATTCGCTAAGAGAACCTCATTAATATTCATAGATTTTCAAAACCGTTGCTCTGCTGTGTGAAACTGAGGCTGTTTCAGCGAAATATACATCCCTGAATGAAGTCGGACGAGTGTCATGGGGTTTAATGTATGCATATATATTAGCCAATAGCTGGACAGTTAACCATGAATAGACCCCGCCTTCATCAAATCGGAGTTTATCACGTACTGCCCAAAGTCCAAGCTCTTGTTTAAACAGTTCTAATTAAACTGGTCATCAAGTCTCTAAGATGGAATTTAACAGAAAATCATGGTTTATCAAGAATATCAGCTAGCTGGACAAACTGTGAGTGCATATACAAAATGAATAAATTATTGGGCCAAATGATACACCTTAATTTTACAGCTTAAAAAGCTTCTGTAAATATGGAATATTACAGATGTATTTAAGATGGATAAACTTTTACAAATCTGACTCATGCGAGATTGTTTCATAAAGCTGGATAAGAATTAGGCCACTCTTTGTCTCTGCACGAAAGTATATGTACATGTTGATTACTAATCAATGAACAAGGCATTTTCATTCAGGATCAGAACTTTGCCATCTGTCACCTATAAGCCAAGAAGACTACTCACATCCAGTATGATTGACCCTGGCTGTCCCATTGGGTCCTGGTTTATAGCAATCACGTCTTTGTTGAGCAGTATAGACTTGGAGTAAGGGTCCATCTTCCTGAGGTCAGCCGACATGAGCAGTGGGGCAGCCATAATCGCCCACATGGCCATTTGTGCCCGCTGCTGGTCCCGACTCAAGCCAAAGTTTCCAATGATCAGCTATAATATATCAACAAAAATTACCACTGACCTTACTTGTCACTGTTTAAACCTTATGTATATATCATGCATATTGAAAATTTGAATTGAACTTTTAAAAGAATCAAATATCAGTCATATAGATTACCATTATCTTTGATTCACTCTATCAAATAAAATCATGGATCTAATTACCAGCAAGATGTTTTCCAGGATCAGTTATTTGTTAATTGGGCTGGGACAATATAACAAAATATGGATACGAAAAATTCAATTTCTGTATTATAGACCATATGCTTAAATTTCATTTAAATGTGACATATTATCCAATGGGAATTCAGTTTTTTAAAACCAAAATAAAATACTGAGAGCACAATGTATTCAAAATGACAACCATGTCTATGACAGTATAAAGTGTTTTCTCTTAAGGCTTCAAGTTTCAACAATTTAAGTAAAAGTATTTTATTTTGGATAATGGAAAACAACCTCTTTCATCGAAAGAATATTATCATCATGATACCTATCATATTGTGACACAAATATCGTGACACATATCTATACAGAAAATAATGTATTGTCCCAGCCCTAAATGTTAACAAATTATAAGATGTACATACCATGTCAGGATCATTAAAACTGCCTGGACCAGCCACCTCAAAGAAGTTTCCCTCGTTCTTGGCGTAGTAGTTGACGATTTCTGTCACACTGTCCCATGAGTCCTGGATGTCATCGTAATTCCTCCAGATGTTACAGCTCTTGGCGATGGCCTTGTAGTCAGGCTAAAGTTACAAACAATCATATACATGTTCTTGAATTTAGCAGCTACCAGTTTGCTAGGTTGAAACCTACACTATACTATTAGTAATGAGTATAATGTGCAGTATAAATTGAGCTATGCATGCTAACAGTGAAGTGAAAATCAGAGCAATTTCATTGTACATGGGTTTGTAAGCAGTATGTTTGATGTCTTCTATTCTGTACTCAATCCTATCTAAGAGATCTAACTGCTTTCAAAAACTATCATTATTTTATTACATAAAAGATGCCACTATCTAAGCTAAGTGGAGCAAGTGGCTCAGTGGTCAAATGCACTGGACCAGTGAATGAAAACAGTTGGTTCAAATCCCACTGCTGCCAATTGCTGGTGTGTGTTTTGATTTCCCGGCAAGACACTTTATCTGCCTCATATCAGTCCATCAAGCTGAAAATGGTCACCAGCTTATGCTGAAAGTTATTTTGTTAAAGAGTGTTTTGCTATCAACGGAGAGTCGATGACTTTCATCTAGTCAGCACCACCAGGTATAACTCAGTCCTGATGAGCCTCATGGCTGAACTATCTTAAGCATGCATAAAAGTTAAAGCAGCTTGAAGTAAAATAGAAATTAAAAATAATCTGAGCAAACAGACAAAATGATAAATTCATTACAATCTTAAAATCTTTTCCTGCCCCTATGATAATGTATACAAATGTTATACACTGTCAGACTCAACGATTGAAAACATTTTGTTTGGAGGGGAAGTTCAAGTAGACAAGTGGTCGGAAGATCAATATAATAAATGCAAGCAAACATAGGTACATGTATACACTGGCTTGATCAGAAGATATCCACATAAGTGCTTAAACAAGGAAACAGCATACTAGGGTCTCTACAATTTTTTAATATCTAATCGTACTGTAAATGAAATCATGGGATTTAATAAAACTTTCTTTTCCTCTGCATATACTACATTATTTTCATATACGCTACTTTTTGTTGTGTTAACAAACTTGCCTAATTACTGGTTTATGAAATAGGAACACATTGCGTTTTAAATACATACACAATGTAACAAAATTACAGGCACTTGATTTTTTAAACTTTTTTTTTACCAGGCATTTGAAGATAATTTTCCATGCTATAAATAGTCATATTTAATCATTTATGTGCAGTCTTGTGCATCATCCATTTAAACCGATGATACAACCATTCCTTTTAATTGAAAGCAAACTCAGATTCAGTCTACTGCTTCTTACATTTATAAATAATTAAACGTTTAGAAATTAGAATGTCTGGCCCCTGTGACAAATAACAAAGAATGAAGGAATGCAAAATATGAGTACAGACCAACCATTATCTACAGTTGTAAACTTGTATGCATTACTGCAAACCAAGGTTTTGAGTGATGGAAAACATCAATGTGAATCACACCTGGGTTACTGACAATGTTTTGTATGTGACTTACTATTTTTTTATAAGCAACAAAGTAAGCTGGCCAACTGCAGGAATAGAGAATGGGTCTTCCGGTCTTATTCAGGAAAAACTCCATGATAGGATAACCTTAAATTGTCAATATTCAATGTTACAAACGTGGTCATGTTAACGAAATAAATGGTTTGATTTTGTTCTGAAGTAAAATATGAGAAACCAAATTCATTACAGACAGTTAGACAGATCTGCTTCCTTTGTATTTAGTTGTTACAATAAAAACAAGAATTACCAGATGTCATATCCTCTATGTTACTATAGCAACCGTCCAGCTTCAGGAGGTCCACCCCCCAGTCAGCAAATGTCTGGGCGTCAGTCTCCATGAAGAATTTGCTGCCTGGAAATCCCCCGCAAGTCTGTGTTCCAAAGTCCTCATAGATACCAAACTTCAGGCCTTTACTGTGAATCTATAAAGCATTATATTGTCAACAATCTGCATTGCTCCAAGGACACTACACAGAATATGACTATTTGCCAGATATTATGTGATTAGCACAGACTTATGTACTATAATCCAACTTTTATGTGTGCAGACATCTTAATTTAGCAATCTATTATAATTAGTGATAAATTAAACTGAAACATATTTTAGGATTTGAGCCTTTTTGAATCGAAATACATTTCCTGGGAAAAACCACACAAGCCAACATAATCAGATCTTGATTTACATTTCACATTTGTATTACAAGTGAAAAGCTGTCAATGTGACAGCAAACCGGGTTTTCTTTTATGTGAACTGTATCCATAATCCATGTCAACCCGTATCCAGTGAAATGGATAAGGTGAAAGGGTACCCTATATGCAATATTTTGCCAAAAAATGACTAAGATCAAAAGCAGGTATTTTTTTCATAAATAATCAGAAATCAAAATCCTAGCAATATGCACACCTCTGATATATGTACAATTGATCTGCAAAAGAACAACTTCCTATCTTGAAAACTGTAGGAGGAGTTATCCGTACAATGAGGGTACCCTATATGCAATATTTTGCCAAAAAATGACTAAGTTAAAAAGCAGGTATTTTTTTCATAAATTATTGGAAATCTAAATCCTAGCAATATGCACACCTCTGATATATGTACAATTGATCTGCAAAAGAACAACTTCCTATCTTGAAAACTGTAGGAGGAGTTATCCGTACAATGAGGGTACCCTTTTGGCAGCCGCCCGCCCACCCGCCAATTTCACCAATTTAATAACCGGATTTTTCCGTTGGAAAACCCGGTTAAAAAGGAGGATTTTTTGCTTGATGAATTTACTTTTCGTTCAGTTTGTAAGTGTTTAATAATAATTTCTTCAAAACTGTGATTTTAAAAAAAAAAATTTAAATATTACTCTTGTTGAGTGCATTGATTAAAGAAAAATTTCCCAAGTGTGTTGATGTTAAAATATTCAGGCAGCTTTTTAACCATTAGTTTTGCATAGCTCCATGCATTGTCTACTCTTTCCTTTGTTTGCTTTTTAAACAGACTATAAATAGACTGAATCGATTCTATGCTGGCATGCCATTAGAAAACCAATCAATATTCCAAGTTAAAATTTGATCATGGCAGAAACTGTAAATTGAATTCCATTAATAAATTGTAACATGGTGTATGTTATCATTGGAAGTTAAATAGTTCAAGTTTTCTTACCCCCATCCCCCCCCCCCCCCACCACACACATACATATAGAAACTGTTTTGGTACAACAAGTGTCTATATTAAAGTTGTTTTGATATTTCAAAAAATTAAACTCACTTGAAAATGAAGAAAAAAAAATATGGATTCAAAAATGCAAAATTAGTAAAATCTCAGCTGAGTAATTTCTCAGGATTCAATTCAGAACTTAATTCTGTTTTTAAGGAATCCAGGCTGGATCAGAGATAAAAGGCTAAGCAAATCTGCCACTAAACTCACATAATCACCCAAAGCTTTCATGCCACTAGGGAAGCGTTTGGGGTCGGCCTGCAGCTTGCCATCAGGTCCCCGTTCCTTGGCCATCCAGCAGTCATCAACATTCACATACTCATAACCAGCGTCTTTGTAGCCATCAGCAGCCATCCTATCCGCCATTTGCATGTAGAGTTTCTCTCTAAAAACACACAAACATCTAGTTTTACATGCATTTCATTTTCTCCGCATTGATATGCCATTGTGATTTGCTACTAACTACTACGCTATCGCCGCCTATCGGGGAGTCTTGTATCTGTACCTTTCCCTCTTATAAATTCACTCTTATTAAAAGATTACTTTAATTTTTATACAGATATTACATAACTACATAAAATACTATAACATATCAACAAGAAATATAAATAATCTTTATGTGAATATTCTAATTTAACAGTTTAGTGAGGAAGACCTACCCAATGCAGTTTTCTGGGTCATTGTCACAATCAACATTACACCTAAAGCGCTCCCAAGAGTTCCAGCCCATCGGCGGTGTGCGGCCCAGCCCATTATCCAGAGCATATAAAACAGAAACTCCTGCCAGAAGTAGTAACACTTTCTCCATTTTGATGACTGCTAAAAACCAAACATGAACAACAAATAAGCAAGAAGCTGAAAACTTGTTAGTGACTTAAATTACCGGTAATACTGATTGTCTCTATTTAATTCAGATTTATTACTGGTATGTCTTATCACTTGAATAAAACGAAGTTTTTAAACGATTTTCAAGTAAAATGAAAGATAATTGAAATAAACTTCTATTACTTTCAATTTGCTTCCAGTTATATAGTACAATAACAGAATAATTATGGATCACAAAATCAACATTTGATACACAAAAAAAATCAATCTTGCATGATTGAATGACGAATGACGCGCTTTTAAATCAAGCCTTAAAACACCAATAAAGCCACATTTACAGCTTTGATGCAACAACTAACAATTAGATAAGTAACTGTATACTAATAATTTACTTACAAATACCAACGGAAGCCGCTTACTTTCCCTTTGTGTATAGTCTCACGTGAGTCAAACTGAGATCATGTGATTTCATACCATGTGACGAATCACCAGATGTAATATTTTAGATTCATTGCCCTCTATCTTAGATCATTTATAAAAATCAGGAAAAGGCTACTTAATATGTCAAACATTAATCACCCAAAAATAGGGGAAATGATATAAATGTAATTTTTTTATTTAATAAATCAAGACCATGTAAACATATCGGGCTTAGGAATCTCTTTTTTCTCACCACAAGACGCGCCAAAACACGTTTGAAACTGTCCGAGTTGACAGATAAACACGAGTGGGTATTTCGATGGTTTATTATTTATTACTGCATTACATCTCTCATTCTTCATTAATGTCATACTTTGATAATAATGAAAATAAATGCATTAAAACTTAAATATTATTAATATCTTAAAAACCATTATCACACAAGCATGGTCAGATGGACCGGTTTAAATAGCCTTGTAACATGATGTAATAGTGTCCTCCCGGTGTAATATTTGCCTTGATTCGTTAGAGTTTCAGACATGCACTACTTATTTCTTTAATTTTTATTGAATCAGTAAGGCATAGATTTTTTATTTGTTGTAGAACATGGCGACTGGGGATCTCACAAACAACATTAGAAAACTTCAGAAAGAACTGAAGTCAATGAAGTACCAGGAAACCCTGGACTTGAGTGGGTATGTGTTAAAGACATTCATTATCATGGACCTAATATGTCAAAGGTCATTTGTCATAGACAGAAAATTATAAGGTTCATTCAGGAAACCCTGGGTTGGAGTGGGTATATGTGTAAAAGAAATTCGTAGACCTAATATATGTCGACGTCATATGTCATTTATCATACACAGATAATTACAAGATTCATTCATGTTTAAATATTGAAATTATCACATTTTATGAACCTAGCCCATATAAGGAAAATGATGCCTCGAATTGACTTCGTTATTGGCTTTATGTGTTTTAGCTTGGCCCTGGGTAAGGCCTCTGCCTTGCTTCCTATCTACCACTACGCCTTCACCACTTACAGCTGTGCCATTGCTGAGCTGATTGCTGGCACAGACACTGAGTTATATACCAAGACAGACCTACGCTTCATGGAAGGATGCTACAAGGTTTATAAACATATGTTGTAGCTAGAATAGAATTCAAATTTATTGTTCAAATGCTTCAGTTCAAAATACCATGTACTTTGATATTGTAGATTTTGAGGGACTTGTTCCATTACAAACCTCCTATTACAAAGGAACAGTTTTTCAATAGTGGTTTTGTTGAGAGGAAAATCATTATGTGTACAGAAGTAATGAAGTTAATACAAAAGAAGAATAAGTCTCTCCAGCCCCCCAGAAAGGCCCCCACCACTACAACAAGTAACCTGGCTCAAATGATATCAACTAAGGTAATAATCTTCTCACCTGGTTCAGGTAATATACACTTTAATAGGCATTTGTTCCAGGTTATATCTACTAAGGTAAGTCTCTCAAGACTCTTGATTGCTCTAGGTGATACAATGTATTTACTAAGGTAAGTGTCTCTAGCTGCTCTGAAAAGCCCATACCATTTCAACAAGTTACATGGCCACGGTGGTATCTACTTGGGTTCAGCAAGTATCTCAGCCTCTCACCTGATCCAGATAATATCTCCTTAGGTACCAGCATTCCATCTGTTCCACTAAAAATCTCAGCTGTCCTCCTGGTCCATGTGATAGAACCATATTAACAAGAGCTTGGACTTTGGGTAGTTGTGTCAAACAGCAATGTGACGTAGGCCTGTCTATTTCATTGTAGGCCATTCAGTCATGGCTCTTTAAAATCAACAAGATTTGTCTGGCTTTTGAGCTAAGACTATGCAATGGGTGCATATTTCGCTTGAAACCGCATCATTTTAACTTGTTTTGAAGCAAAAAATAGATAGTTATGCTGTACTGAAAGTTCAAGCTCTTGTTAAAATGGTTCTACATGTACCAGTATTCAATTAGGAAAGTATTTCCAGTATCCCGTCTAATGTTGGTACAAGTGTACCGGTACAAATGTTAATAAGGTAACCATAGTTATATTTATAATGCATTACAGGCAAACAAACCCAAGGTGACAGATTTGACTCAAGTCAGACCAGGTCATCAGAGGTCAAGACCTAGATCCTCCACAGACAGTCTGCAGAGAGAGGGCACACTGCACACTCAGAGTGTGGTGTCCCCGCGGTCACTCACAGAGAATGACCAACCACAGGTTAAACAAGTTTACATTTTTAACTCCATACTGAACATCTGAATGTGAGGGAAAATTACACTGAAGGCAAAAATATTGATCAACGTCCTAATCTCAATATGTACATGTATTGAATATTGATAACATATACATTATATAAATATAAATGTATTATTATCTTTTATGTTAGTTGTATATATTTGCACAAAGTATTAAGTTATATTAGTGAATTTAGTTTTACCTGGTTGTTACAAACTGTGGCTTTATGATACAGGTTGTGAATGAGTTACTGCAGCCGGTAGGAAATATTCCCAGGCATGTGGCCCACCCACACCACAGGTCAGCTGAATGTGAGCCGACCAGAGAAGCTGACTCCTCATCGTCGTCCGAAGTCTCAGATATTGCCCTGGGGGATTATAATCAGAGGTCTCCCCCTGTCCATGTGGCCAGTGTGACCTCTCCTCCCAGGGTCACCAAGGAGGTGCTGCCCTCTGTTGGAGATGTGAGGGGATTTAACTGGGCAGTGGTGACTCCCAGCATTGCTAAAACAAAATCAACTTTGTCAAATCGAAGTGGTATGTTTTGTATTAAAAGGATTTTAATTGCAATATACATTGACATCAAGGGGATCAAAAATACCTTGTAGATCAGTTATAGCTAAGTAAAATTTTCTTCACAGTAATTTTTACATAAATGGGGAATGTAAGTAAACTTTGCATTGCATTAAAAAAATACTGATTTGGTTCTTCTATTGGTTCTTGTTTCAACGATCTTTTATTGCTTTAGATTATCCAGGTTCTCGGGTTTGTTTTGATGAGGAGGAGGATGATGACGACGAAGGCGATAATGATATAGAGACTGTCATGGCTGCCACTCCAGCACATTCCATTATGGAACCTCCACAGAATGGGGTTACAATGGCAACAGTTCAAGCCTCACCTGGCCCTTCTTCAAACACTCAGTCTGCACAGACTGGTCAGCAAATGTCAACTAATGAGACTCACATTCTTAAGGTGAATTACTGCAGGGAGTTACGGTATACTGTATAAAGGGTTATTTTCGCCCCATATTATTTTCTCCCTTCAATACTTGCAAACGGTTTCACCATGTCTTAAATTCGCTCAGACACGCTTGTGTATTAAAGAGATAACTTGGAATATTGGAATTCGCCCAGTCTTAAATTCGCCCGCTGACAACAAGGGCGAAACGGGCGAAAATAAAACGGGGGCGAATATTTCCCTGTATACAGTATTATTCAATTCCACATTTAAAATTTTAATGATTTCTTTGTTAGTTCTTCAGGCTGAAGTTTTAATTTCACATTTAATCTTTATTAAATGAAATCTTAATATAATTTAAAAAGAAGAGAAACTTTTACGATGGATTAATGTTCATTGAAAATTCAATGTGAAATGACTGACACAATTAGATTTATTCCACACCTACATAAATTTGGATGACAGCTATGGACTGGTTTCTTCATGTACATGTATGTCTCATTAATGTACATTCAATTAAAACATATCACCTGTGTTTAGGCAATAGAGCAGCTAACCAAATGTTTTGGGACATTGGAATCTGGCTTAACAAGGTCCATTGAGTCACTTAATGCTCGAATGATTCTTGTGGAGAATAGAGTTTCCATGATGGAAAACAAGGTACTAAGTTCTTCTTAATAGCCATTTACTCATACCAATAATTTCGCAATTAATCCATCAGACAGTGGATGAGACAATACCAATGCATGTTCTGTTGTCGAATGTAGTTACTAATCAGGTTCTAACTTGGAATACCTTTGATAGATTGAGATGGTTATGACAAATTCTCAAAGAACAGAACAGCCAGCACTCCAGTCTGTAAATCCTGGCAGGGAATATCGGCAAGTGTCAACAGCTTCTGCTCCAAGAAAGAGAGAACCGGTGGTAGTGCCACAGAGAACAGTGACCAATCAGGCAGCTAGTGCTCCAAGACAAAGAGAATCGGCCCTAACATCACAGACATCAGCAACTATCCAAGCAGGTATTTTGTATTCTTAATACATCTTACTTTAAGCAAGTACTTTATTCCACAAAAACAACATTATGTGTCCAATCACTAATGATGATTTACCAAACATTGACTGCAACAAAATGCAATATATCATTCTATTCAGCTAGAAATGTGTAAAGGTAAAACGTACAAACATATTTTTTTAGAAAGAGTTTATACTGTTGATGAATTATACGTTATGTTGGACACAATTTTGACTTATAAAATGTTCTTTCAGTCAAGAATACAAACATGTATCTCCAAAAACAACACCATTCAGATTGTCATTCTTATATTTACGGTAATAAAAGTAACACATTATGCAAAACACATACTGTATTTCTTTTCATTTAAGAAATTCCTATGAATGGATCACACCAGTTGAAAGATGATAAGGAATCTCAAATAGCAGCAACAAATAAATACAGCAAGAAGTCTCCAGAGTTGAAGGGCCCTCCATCACAATCCGCACTGTACGACGAGTCGACCCTGGTCATGTTCTCACCGATCCGTCATGTGGCAGGTTCCTCCATCCATCAACAGACACCTGAATCCACTTTCTGTTCTACAAACATCGATCCTAACGACCCCCGACTCTCCAGTACCCCCGCCCGAGGTACAGCGGAGATGGACACACAGCTAGTACTAGGGGAGTCCATGAACCTCCAAAGCGGGGACATGAGTACACAGGACCAAGTCAGCAGAATAAAAAATCTGTAAGTCTCAAGTGTTATTAATGTTTATAACTTTTCTATTTGTGTGAATCTGTTTAAGTGATTTTTTATTTTTTAAGTTGTTAAAATATAATGACGGACATAATTTTTTTGGCATTACACTTTTTGCCTTATGAAAAACTTCAAAAAGATCACCAATATATAGAAAAATATACATTCACTATAAAAATTAAGGATTTATAAGAGTTACACCTACGGTTTTTAAATTCAATATATTGATAAAGCAAGAGGTTAACCTGAACCAGGTAGATTTTGCGATGAATTTTTCTTTTGACTAAAGACAAAAGATTAACCTTTTTTTTGCCAACAAATCTGTTACATGTCTGTGTGCATGCATTTTTTGCCAACAAATCTGTTACATGTCTGTGTGCATGCACACATTAGGTTGTTAAAATTTTACAAAGACTTAACATGACACCCAGCATACAATGTGTCTCTTTTTCATTTACAGATTCAAGTCAACAGAAATAATGTTGAAGCAGTGATATAATGAATATTCACATTATTATAGATATATTAATTTATTTTGCAGTCCATTGTCCTATCTGTTTCACTATGGACAAATTAATACCTCAAGTGTCATACTTTCATGTTAGAATAAATCATGTTCAAAGAAGAGAATAGATCTTTTGTTATTATTTTTACTAAAACTATTTGAAATATGTTGGAACTTGTGCTTTTTAAAATAAGAGTTGAAAAAACAACAACTGAGAGGAAACATTTTTATAATTTTTAATTAAAAAAAAAATAGTTACATGTACAAAATATAATAATACTGTTTTACACTAAGTGGAGGAAGACATACTCTGTTCCAGGCTCATATATTCTATTTTATGACAGATGTGCATCTTTATCAAGGACTTGAAATAGATTTTAAGTAATTTGGTGTATTATTTTGAAAACTTCTCTATTATTTGTTACGAAAAATTTCAGATCTATGATAAAAATCAACATCACATGGAGGTACATGTACTTAAAAGATATTGTTTTACCTGAATATTTGTATATATACTAGTACACTTATTTGATAAGAGTTTATCAAAATCTTTTTTTTTTATTTTGTTACTAAAAGCAAAGTTTTGAGAGAATTTTGCCAAGTGAAATCTTTTTCAGTCAGGATTAACTAAAAGTTTGTAATAATCAATCAAAATTCCCAATATTGGATTCCTTGAAATACTGAAAGCAAAATGCATGTATCCAACATTCAACACTATGTGGTTTTCCTGAGCTTTTCACTAGAAATTTCATTAAGTTCTATAAACCTCTTTAATTCTAATGGTGGTACTGGTGATGTAATGGTTAAGCCCATTGCACTTAAAACACTGTCAGGACTAGCCCCTTTCACTACCATCTTGACCAGAGCTATAGCTGAGACAAAATTAGTCTTTGTTTCTATTATCTTATGCTCCACGTAAAATGCCTTGGAGTCCCAGTAAAGTACCTACAAAAAAGAAGATAAAAATGTTTTCTTTCATTCACGTTGGATTCAAAAACATTTTTATTTTTACACGAATGAGGAAAACCTCAATTAAAGTAGTTTTAATGTATCAGTAGACAGGTACATGCATTTTAAACATATGCAAGTCAACAACCAGTAATGAAATGAACAAACTGATGCATTTATAATTACTTTTGATCTTATCTGGAAAAAGTCCAAAAACTGTAGAGATTTTCTGTATCTTATGGTACTTCCTCCATTGATGATAGATGCTTTCAACTTTCTTAGTCCTTTCCATATGTTCTTTTCCAAAAAGAACTTCATCCTAGCAAAATCACATTCTCTGAGATAGCGAGAATTGTTCATGTGCCAGTTGGCATCTAAGTCACTAGTCCAACAGATTCCTGAAATAAATTTATTGTTATTCGGTCAGGAGATGGTATAATTAAATGAGTGGGGTTTATAACTATGAAAATATGATTGCATGTGTATTTTGTATCGTTAGGTCTACCTGATATATGGTCAACAGAAAATGTAAACCACTCTCTCTCACACACACACACACTCTCTCTCTCTCCGTACATATGACAATGGATAACGTATACAAGACAACCTCTAGGAAATGAATTTTAGTAAATTTTAAATATGCCTATAAATACACAGTATATAAAGGGCTCCGCCCCCCGTGTTTTGACTTAAGTTTTCTAGTATTCATTATCTGTATTACATGTACCATTTATAACGCTGTCCTCTAAGATGTGCATTCGCTTAATTCCTGTCAATATGTATAACAGTAGCGTTGTTATAATTCTTATGAAGTAAGCAACATCAAATAAGGCAAATGCTGCTGCAGTGATGACAAGGTAAACAAACATTTTTATTTCACATCAACATCAACCATTCCAACTGAACCCTAAAATTAGAATTAGATCGGATAAAATATGTTGTTTCCGGAAAACAGTATCGGATGCAGCGCAGTTAATAGAACTTGCGTTTATCAACTTCAAAGATTGAAAAAATATTTTTTTTTTCTGAAGAAAGAAAATATGCATAGATTTGATCTATAACAAAAGTCAAACATATTCTTTAAAAAAAAATCTTAAAATTAATCTTACAATTTTCCTTTGTCTCTGACGAATTGAAATAGAATAGAATGGTTTTCTTATTTTTCTATCATATTACTCGATTTCTTCTTCTTTCAATACAGTTCATCCCTCGGTTGGCCGAGTATTGTCGAACTCTGTACATGCGCGCAGCGGCGAAGGACTGTACACTTAAAAGAGTTCTTTTTACAGGTTAAAACAGGGTTAAAAACGGTGTTCGACTTATTCCGCCAAGTGGATCCCCTCCAGCGTTGGTAAGATTACTAGTGTGTCTGTCAAGGTATTCCATAGGCGGATGGCTGAGGGGAAGAAGGAATACTGGTGAGTCTTGATCCGGGACTGTGGCACGATGAATCTCATGGAATGTCCTCTGGTTGTGGTGGTAATAACTGAGGTCAGGTAGACTTGAGATGGAATTGCAACCAGGTTATATACTATCCTGTACATCATGATCAATTTCATGTTTTGGCGTCGTTGTTGCAGTAACGGCCAGTTTAGGTCTTTTATCATCTTTGATACGCTGCTGTAAGTTGAGAAGTCCCCATTGACAAAACGTGCCGCTCTGCGTTGGACCTGTTCCAATTTGTCAATGTTTTGTTTGGTATATGGGTCCCATATTGTGGCAGCGTATTCGACGTTAGGTCTGACAAGGGTAGTATAACACTGGGCTTTTACTTTCTTGCTACAGCTGCTGATGTTGCGTCGCAGGAAGGCACAGGTGGAGTTTGCCTTCTTGGTTATGATGTCGATATGTTTGTTCCATGTCATGTTGGTGCTGAAGGTTAGGCCCAGGTATTTAGCATGGGATACATGAGCTAATATCTTTCCATGGATCATGGTACACATGTGATCTCTTGTTGGTTATGTTGATCACCTCACACTTGTCTGGGTTGAATTTCATAAGCCAGGTTTGTTCCCATCTTTGAAGAGTGTCCAGGTCTTTTTGGAGTTCTTTAGCATCCTCTATACTGTTGATAGTTCGGTATAAGAGACAATCGTCAGCAAATAGTCTGGCTGTTGATGATATGTTCTCTGGCATGTCGTTTATGAACAGAAGAAATAGTAGCGGTCCCAGTACAGTTCCTTGAGGGACGCCTGATGTTACGTTCGATGACGTTGAATGCTCTCCTTCTAAGACTACTTCTTGTTTTCGTTCTCCCAGAAAGTCGCTGATCCAGTTATTAAGGTTATCTCTAATGCCGTAATGTTTAATTTTTTTTTTGCTTATATACTATATAAATAACACTTCAGACATGATAAATGATTAATTTACGTCATATTCTGGTTGACTTTTTTAATACATGGCATAATGCACTAATTAAAGAATCTGTTTTTATCAATAGCATGCGTGTGGGTAAATGGGGGGGGGGGGGTCTGTTCGTTCGCTCTAAAACACGTTCGCCCTTGACGCCGTTCGCTCTAGTTTTCGTTCGCCCTAGGTCCGTTCGCTCTTGACGCCGTTCGCACTGTGTCCGTTCGCCTTAATTTTATATAGGATTAATTAATTTATATATTTTTGTGTATTCTGGTCAATTTAAACATTTTGAAAGATACAAATATGATTAATGAAAACAATACCGCCCTTAATCTCTACTTCTACATAATAATCACCATGGATGACAGTAGTTTGATACAGTTACATGTTCCACTTCCGTATATATCTCATTTAGAGATCAAAGGATTGTGTTATGTAAATTCTTTAAAGATAGAATAGGTGAAAATCATCTGCTAAGCTTCTGAATGAGCCAATTAAAGTCTCAAATTCTTTAATTGTTTAAAAAAAACCAAGCGAATCATTATTAAAACAGACAATTTACGGCAATAAAATTTTACAATTACTTATACAAATTACGTCTTTTTTGATGAAAGAAAAACATATTAAAAATTAATATAAGTTAACAAGTTTTAAGTTAAAAGTAAATGAAATAACTGATGATATGTTTTTTTTTTATAAACAAGGAGCGAACGAGGTTTAAGGCGAACGATTATTTGGGCAAACGATAATTATAGAGCGAAGGGACCTAGAGCGAACGGACTAAGGCGAACATGTGGATAGGGCGAGCGCACCCGATACCTCTGTGCCATACCCTGGGATTTACATAACCATTGCATATCAAATTTATTTTTTATAATTTCAGCTAAACCACTAGTCCTCCATGTGTTTTTCTTAAATGTGATTTAAAATTTTTTTAAATGTCACGAGGTGCCCTTTAACCCTATATATAACCTTGCAGATTTAGCAGATTTCTTCTTCTTCAAAGTTCTATGTGTCTTAAGGTAGGTCCCTACTCAAGATTTTTGTTGTTAAAGTAAGTTTTTTTTTCATTAATCAAGTAGAATAATACCTTACGTTATAAAAAAGCCCCAAAAATACATTTACTTTTATCACTAGAGTCTCCAGAAGATGCATACCCCCTTCATCGATCACATGATTTCAACCAAAATCATTATTTGGCTAATATTAAAAAAATATCAAAGCAAAAAAAAGATTCAAATGTTTTATTTAATCATTAATAATGTAAGAAAGTAATAGCAAGTGTGATTATCATTATTTGATTGATTAAAATTGAATTTTTAAATGAAATGTTACAAAACTGCTATTTCAAAATTTTTACATAATTTCACATTTTTTAACTTATCTTAAAAATTTTATGGTTACACACCATTTTTTAAACTTTAAAATATTAGATTTATGTCTACTGCAACTAAAAGGCAAAAAAAATATAGTACTTCACATGCTTCTTTTTTTTTCTACGACCGTGGAACACATATACCCCCTTATCAAATGCAGCTAAAAAAGTGTCACGAACGCAATTTAAAAATACATCAGAAAACAGCATTTTATTTCTTTGCTTTAATAAACCCTAAAATTCTTCTTTCAAAACTACATGTATTGAGTACAAATTAATTTTTTGGATAAACAGTACCTTTCCTCTGCATATATAAACACAAACGTACTAAAATCTCACTACAAAAATTCACGATTTCCAACTATTGGACTCAATAAGATCAAAACATTTATATACTTGTAGACATTATTTACACTTGACTGCTTCTATCAAATTCAGAATTATCAATTTTAAAACATTAAAAATTAGGGCAAAAAACGGTAAATCTGAACAAATATCGTTTTCGATTTTAAAGCTTCTGAGTAGGGATCCACCTTAAGTGTTTTCAAAGAGTTCTAATATGTCTAGTAAAGTGTCTTTAAAGAGTTAGTTGTTTGTATTCAATTTTCTCTTCTCAGCTGCAATAGTGGTATTTTGATGTGAGCTGTACAAAGAATATTTCAAAAGTTCACATACAAATCCAAATAGTCACCACACAACCGTTTTGTTAATATTTTGGTAGAAATGTGTTTTTTTCATCAGGTATTTAGAAAGCCCATTTGTATGTTTCTAGTGAGAATTACACTTTTCTAAAGATATCAAACTTTTAATCAAAGGCTCAGCTCACTTATTTAGGACAGCTATTTCAAATTAATATTCAATATAGCCTTCACACAATTTACAATTTCAATTGGTTTGTTTTGTTTTCATATACAAATACAAAAAGTATATTTCATTGAATACATAGATATTTTAATGCTTCATTTACAATGTCATGAGACCTTTTTACAACCTTCTGTACAGTTTACATGTATGGTAAATTGTACTCCAATAATGATGTAAAATATGTAATAGGTAAAGTACATGTACTTAAATTGCCCAAAGGTATTCATAATAATGCCTCATATCAAAATGTGACAAATTCATTCTTAAGTCTTCAGCTTCTAATGCCATTATCACATCCGTCCCATTGACAGTTTCTCCTGAAAGCGTTTTTGGATCGCTACAGCGGTGTCCACATATCTCTCCACACAGTTCACGATACAACTCTCCGTCTTGCCATCAAACTTGGCAGACATTGAGCCAACACACATGTCCCAACACATCTCACTCTTCTGGAATATTTCCTGTTGAATCTTGCCTTTTTGGCGCTCCAGCTGAAATAAAGAGTTCATTTAATTTCTTTCATCATAGTGTATTGTACAGTCTACTTGAGATTCTGGATAATCAAAGCAAACTACATTAAGTGCAGTTATTATGGACTCATTTGATATTGCCATGAACGATGTTTTTAGTTTTACCTCTAGATCTTGTGCAAGTTGCTGATCTATTTGTCCAGAATCCATGGTATCTGTAAAGTTAACATAATATCAATTATTTAATTTAAAACGTGTAAAGATAATCAACACAACTATTAAATAATAAGATTCAACAGAATGCCATAAAAAAAACTCGTTATTTTTAATAAATATCTGCAGGAGATACTAATGAAACCAGTAGAGTTTTGAATTCGCATTCTGTTTTGTTTTTTTTAAATATGAATTACTCCCTAATACAGTTAGTATATTTAAGTCTACATGCATGCAAGATATCTACTTAGTATCCATTTCAACCTTTTGTGAATAAAACTGTTTATTTTATAACTGATTAATTCCTAGCTCTCTGATTGACTCATATCCAACTGTGATGAGTGTCTAAAAAAACCCAGAATGTTATATTCACCCACACGTGACCTAGGATGTCAAAATAACATTTGATTTTCTCTACATTGGACTAAAAGTGGATTGTCCAATGAAATTTCATGTTTCTCAATTTGTTCAGCTATGGCTTCAAACTAAAATCTTTGCTTGATAATACTCAATTTAATATGTCTGTATCAACTCGTCGCTGAATCTTAAAATCAAAGGCCTGAAGGGCCATAATGGCTTACGGGTTTGATATGACTATATTTACATGGATCGAGTGTGATTCCCTCTATTTCTAACGGAAACTTTAGTTTTAGAGGCTGACCTTCACAAGCTTTTAAAAGAAATATAGATTCACAAGGCAGTTCTAACACCTTCTGTTTTATTTTTTTCCCTTTGTACAGAGATAAACTCTTTGGAGGGGGGGGGGGGGGGGGGGGCAAGAAACAGGCAGAACAATGCAATTACAGCAAATTTGTTTTGACACCAAATTTAATTAAAATTAATTACTGCACTATAACTTTGCAGTCAGTCTCTTCACATGATATGTGTACACAGTCATTTTCAGAGGCATACTATACGATGTCTCTGTTATAGTAATGTGACATCGCTTCCGTATGTGACTTGCAATCAAGCTTAACTGCATATTGTTTTCTTATTTGAGTACATTTGGTATCAAGTTTCCAATATTTTTACAACAAATAAACAGTTCAATCATAGCACAACCAAGGTAAGTCCATCGAGGGAACACTGTGCTAATTTTAGATCTTGGAAAATCCCCAACATTCGATAATGGCGGAGGTGTCGAAGAAGGCACATTATATTAAAACAAGTAGTAATTGCCCCTCTATTTATGCATTTATTACCGATTTATAATCCCAGTTTCAATATATCTCAATCATAAGTTCAGTTCTTCAACTTTCCCCCTTGCTGAGATCGATGTCGGTCGAAGTTATCGACACTCTCTGCGGGTGCAAACGTTTTTATGAAGATTGAACGAAATAACGACAACTTTACATTTACTTATCACTGTTAGGATCTGAAATAATTGGGAAAAGATTTTTTGCTTATAATACAAGTAAGTATGCATAGCGGAAAGCATGGCGGCACTGTGTGATGCATGGCGGGGGCCTATACGGCCTAGGGAAAACACTGCAGTTAATATTCATTCGCGTTAGATTTCGAGTTTGTTTAAATAAAGTCAATTCATATTGGTTACAAAAACATAAGTGCTAATAACATATGGAAAATAAAATCTTGCTTAAATATATTTATTATGAACAACAAACAGTTAACTTTGCAACAAACGAATAGAACTATTTTTTGTCGCGAATGTTCAGATAACTGAACTCTTTGCCGTAAAGATTATCCGGCAACTAGATGGCCGTAAGCCATAATAATATAATTATTGCTGGGTTATTTTATCAATACGATGATTTAGCTACCCGCGTAGTACAAATTCACCTAACATCCTACTCGGTGAATATTATACTTTTTGGGTAGCTAAATCATCATATTGACCTTAAAAAAAGTAATAATTGTATATTGTCACTCCAACTTTGTATTGAATAGTGTTTTATTTTGTGCAATTTTTTCCCTTCTTCCCTTGCAAAAAGTTTTGCCCTGTCTTGAATTTGACCATATAAGTTATGTTTAAAGAGAGATAATTTGAGACGTTAGAATTTGTCTAGTCTTAATTTCCCTTTGACAACGAGGGTGAAATGTGCGAAAATAAAATGGGGCGAATATTTCCTTACACAGTTTGAAATTATACATGTATATATCGTATTGTATTGTTTATTGGTCAACAGCTGTACAGCTCATAGACATATACAATTAATATACACATGTTACAATACATATACTGGTCAGTTGAAAAAGGCAAGTTTATACATGAAGTTTTCTGATTACAAAAGCATTCTTAATATATTTACCTAAATTGCACAAATCTTTAACATTTTGTGTTGACAATAATATAATTAATTTAAAGACAGAGGGTTTAATATAATAAAACTTCTTAAGGAATTTTTCTCTTAAGTTACAGTAATAGGGACATTTCAATATAAAATGATATTCATTTTCTATATCTAAAGTACATAGAGGACATAAAGGAACATTGTTATATCTGCCAGTTTCGATGGTAAGACAATGAGATGATATATCAGAGGAGATTATATATTATCCTTTCGCCTTATTCAATTTTAAAAGCTTATTGATCTATTGATAAAATTCCAGAGCCCTGTGATGTAACAATGATAATTCAGAGCCCTGTGATGTAATAATGATCAGCATCACAACAAGTAATCTCAGCACGATGCGTCAAAACTGAATTTGACTGAATTCAGACATTAAAGGACTAAGTGCGGTTTTATGCAATTTTTGCCCCCCAAAATCAAAGTTTTAGAAAGAGCTTTAAAATAAGGTGAAAGATAGTTAAAATCATATTGGAAATAAAGGTGTAAAAGGTTATCACCACAGTGACGTCATAATGTAGAAATGACGTCATGAATATTGCATTATTTTGATAAATCGATGTTTCGTAGCAAAATATGGATGTTTTCCGATGGTTTTTCGACTGGGAAACATCGAGCGCAGGCTTGCTCAAGTACCATATTTTAGTATAATGTGTATAACTATCTGAAGAAAAACATATGTTAAAATCTCACTTGAGCAGACCTGTGCTCTATACTTCCGAATGCAAAATATAGAGCAAAAATGAGAATATTTTCATTTGTTTGCAAATTTGCGGGAATTGGGCCATTTAGGTGACGTCATAGATACACAGCGAAAGAGCAATGACGACTAAAATCATTATTATAGTTATAGGCATCCTCTATACAATAATTTGTGAAGATTTTATTTTTATACGATACTATTTAAAAATTGGTTAAAATTGGGGGCAGATATTTGACCATACCGCACATAGTCCTTTGACTTACGTCTCTTGCGATGAATCTCGCTGGCATTACAAAACAAGTTGCTATATTAAAATGAAAATGTACAGAATTAGCTGCAGGTCTGAAGCTCCCGGTCTGAAAAAATTTGGATGGAGGACCTGGGAGCTACAGGGCCACCCATTGAAAAAATTGTATATTTATTGCGCAGAAAAACGTGTGCTAGTTTTGGACTGATTTACCTTATTAATATGCAAATTCTGTGAAAACAATTAGTACCATTAAATTCTTCATGCAACTTACTACTGATATCGCCTCTTTATTTGCCTCAGACTTTCTCCGAAACATGCTACCGACTTCGGAAAATCACGTATGTTGAATTTACACCGAGATCGAGAGTCACCATTTTTACATGTAAACATTAACAAAGTGCACCACATGAATTTACCGGACTGGTGATGGTGTTTAAAAGACTATCCGAGGCAAGTGAAGAGATGATATCAGACCTGCAACTAGTACAGAATGAATGATATTTCTAGATCCAAAAAAAATAGTAGACTATGTCAATATACAAGGAAAATCATTGGGTAAATCCTACGTCATTTTTACTGCCAATTAATTTAATGACCAGACAAAAGAAATTTAGCTCTCTCTTTTGTAGATCTTTTAGAGAGGTCCAGATTGTATCTAGATGGAGCCCTGCCTAATACAAAACGCTTTAGCATTATTGTTCATTGCGCTTGATTCATAAATAGATAAAAAATGGTGAACTTAAATTATTGCGTCAACCATACACATAGATGGATGTAAAATAAATTCGAGTTGATCTCATGTCTCAGCCCTATTGTTCATTGCGCTTGAAAAGATAAAAAATAGCAAACTTAAATATTTGCGTCAACCATACACAGAGATGAATGTAAAGTAAATTCGAGTTGATCTCATGTCTCATACACGTAAATTCTCAGACAAGTAAATTCCATCTCATGCCTGTGACGTGAGATCAGCTCGAATTTACTTTACATCCATCTCTGTGTATGGTTGACGCAATAGTTCAAGTTTTTTGGGTTTTTTTTATAACCTTTTCAAGCGCAATGAACAATGGAGCTAAACCGTTTTTGTATTTCCCTCTACCAATAATGAATCGATAAGAAATTAAATTATATAGCCTAAATAATACTTACGACAATAATATTCAGATATTAATAAGCACGTGTGACCTTCCGTATTATTTTTTTTCTAAATTTGAATTTCGAACCCGATCTAAATATTTTTCGTTGTTAGTTTTTAATGATTTTTCTTTTGTAATACTGATTGTAGCCTTTTAAAATGTTTTTGTACTTCTTTAAAGACCATTTGGCATCATCATTTTGAATATAAAAATAATAATCAATCAAGTCTTCCAGGGACTATTCCTTGTGACGTATTGGACATTATGACGTAAGCAATACTTGTGATGTATCGGGTATTATGACGTATTGTGTCTCTAGGTAATAAATTGATAGATTATAACAGCATCAGTAAAAATGTCTCGATCTTTTTCGAAGGATGTTCATGAACGAGCTCGCTTGAAAGCACAAGCACGCATTTTAGAATGGGTGGAACAAACAAAATCTGCAGGAATTACTCGCCTTCATGATCGATATGGAGAAGTTTTCAAACGAGTCGAATACAAGAGTATTGAGAACAATGCAAATAAGGCTTCAAATGAAGAACCCAACAAACAACAATCAAAAGAGAAATCTAAGGCCGAACAAAAAGATACTATAGCTCCAGATACCCGTAAGACTCCAGAGCGGTGTAAAAGCAGGCAGACCCCAGATTCTAGGAAATGGATGCAACAGGACAACCGCAGTTCCCATAATCGGAGCTCTAGGGCTGGGTTTACCAGCGTCTGTAGTGTAGAAGCAGTGTCGCTCCTGTGTGATGATGAAACAGCAAAGAACTGCGAGTCTTCTTTTAATCTAGATCATGTACTAGATGGGAAAGTGCCAAGAAAATTCAAACACGATAGGGACTCCATTCGAATCATACGCGGGACTGCAAAATTTAAACCAAAAACTTACAGAACGATTCAACAGAAGAAGTTGTATGACAGTTGCGAAAAATGTAATGTGGTCCGAGAGTCTGATATTGATCAAAGTCTCAAAAGGATTAGAAGACAAAGTGTTTTTCGAAGAAAGCAGAAGCAAAAACACCAACCAAAGAAAGGAGGAGAGGACAAGGGTCCCTTCTACGTCATCACATCATCAGAAGGCGTGGAACTGAAAAGATCCTCGACCACGACAGTCCAGCGCCACACCCATTCCAGATCCGGGTTACTGCCCCAGCTAAATGAGATTTGTGCTAGTGACACGGAGCTCCCTACGAGCTTGCGCACGGCATCGTCCTTGGCCATCGGAACTGAACATTCCGAAGATATTGTAGCAAGGCCGATTTCAGCGACCAAAATCACTCAACATGTATGTAGAGGGCTATTTATTTTTTGTAGCATAATCAAACGGAATTGTTACAAAGCGATTCTACAATGATACATGTACATAACTTCTTCATATGAAAAATAACTACCTGTTTTTTCGTCGATAGGGGAAAATAAAGTGCCGGAATTTTTATTCTAACACCGGTCAAAAGTTCAATTTCAAATTTAAAAGCTGTTAGCATCTTTACTTTGTTAAAACCTTGATACAGCATCTCCTTCTAAAGGTAATTTGTTAAAATCACTTTTGATGATGATATTGGACTATCCTCCTTTTAGGTAGGATGACTTCATATTGGAAAACAATTTCCCTCGAGGCAAAAATCTTACAGAATATTTTCAATTTCCTACCGGAATTTAACGACTTCCCTTAGACATTTAAATTATGATAGGGTTTGAATAAAAAATTAATAAAATAAATGTCCAGTAGGAAATTTTCAAGAAATGTAATTGTGATTTTCTATGCTTGTATATTCTCTTAAAAAATATTTTTCTCTCTCATGAATCCATTGTATATTTTGAAGCAATTTACCTGAACTGTCAGGTCAGACACCTAATCACCGAAAAGTGGTCATAAACCTCTACACGATGAGTGTATTTACAGGTATTTAAGGAATGAATTTAATATTTATTTGTTTTATACGATATAAAATGGTTTTGGACAGTTAACGCTTTATAAACGGCGAATTCATTGTTTATAATTTTTTTCACTTTTCATTGTAGATAAAAACGGTCATTTGACCTTTAAAATGACGTAAAATTGTTCAAAATTCAAACTTAACGTCAGGCGTTTTGATACGTTTTTGACGTTATTCCTACTATGATGTAGGCAACATTCAGATATAATAAAATAATTTTTTAGCCAATCAGAAAGCGCGTTACAACCAGAATTAAATTATAATACGAATATTAGGCAGATCAATTTATATTAATAAGTCATAAATAAATAAGAATATTTGACTTAAATGATTAAATTTTCAGATTTAAAAAAAAACCAACCAAACAAACTCTATCCGACAAACCCTTAAAAAAATCAAAGTACTTAAGAACTGTCGGGAGTTGATTTTATTGATTTTTATCAATTTTAAAATCAACGATATGTTATGCAAATCTTTATAATATGAATTCTCGAACTTTTCCGACAAGAATTTCGAGAAAACCCCATATGAATCATGTTGTGTAATATAAAAGATAGAATTAATTCCATCAAACTGTGTATCAGTAATCGAAATGTTTCGTCTCAATATTGAACTCTAGTCTCGTTCAACCAGACACTCGGCTGTCTCCGTTAATCTCCGACTACAAAGAGAGACTCTCTGCTTGTCGGAGTTTTACGGAGACAGCCGAGCGTCTGGTTGAACGAGACTCTAGCGTAGGAATACATGCAACTACAAAAAACAATTGATTTGTTCGTATTATATAATTTCTGACTATTTTCAAGGTATTAATACTTTTCTTTTGAAAAACAATGGTACAGCATAAAGTACACCGAATTTATCTATTATTTTTAAGATCTACGTCTTGTCAGCGGTGATGATTTGTGCTTAGGTCCAAACACTGTTTCACTTTCGGTTTGCCATTGTAACTGCATAGGAGAGTTGATTAAAATCAACTAAAAAAACCATGCACATTATATTAACAACAAAAAAGTTCCCCATTATATCTTTGTTTTGAACATAATTTATTGATTACTCAAAAGGATCAGAAACAAGTTCTAACAATTTACTACTAGTAGCTCTTCTTTTACACCTTTTGGAGTGATGGCCACAGAATACAATTATTCAATACAACTATCAAGCATATTCAAATATAATCCATTTGTTGAACTTCTTCCCTGTTTATTTGTAGACAATACCTATTTTACCAACATTGCGTCGAGTGAAGTCGGGTAAGAAAAAATGCAAAGCGGATCCCCAACAACCTGTCAAAGTCGAATATATCAAGCCGGTAAGCCAAACATGTCAATAGACAATAATTTTTGTTCATTCAACTCTAGAGCAAGTAAGAGCAAATACATACAAATATAATTGGCTTGCTTTTAAATAATACTAGGCTGCAGTTTAATACATTCGTTGTTGACGATTCTACTGTTTGTTTTGGTGTTTTTTTTAATACAGACTCATTACACACTTAAAAGATACATCAGAAAAATAATGAATGTATTACATCTGCTGAGGGTAACAAGACAAAAGGTCAAAGTGGATCTCCTTGCCGAATGCCAAAATCAAAAGCGACAAGATGAGAGAAAGTCCAAAAAAGAGCATTTGACGTTTGATCCTAGTTATTTCAGAGCGGCCACAACAACTTACGGGGGATTGTCGACCAGCGCTAGAACCGCTTTGTGGAAGCCAATCGGTCACAGAACTCCAGATGATGTTCGAATCCTTACTGTAAGATTTCGTCTCGCTATATTCAGCAATATGGATAAAGTGTATTATATTCTTCAAAATGACATTTTTGAACGACAATTAAATATTCTGTAGAAGACACTATCATCGATATGCAAATATCATTTATTAATGTTATCAGAAAAATAAGTTCAATTTTTTTTCTTCCTCTACATTAACACCATGGCCATTACAACACAGCTTGTTTCAAGTTACTATGCATACATGGAAATAATTAAAATGTTTTTCGGGTTTTTTTAATGACAGGAAGTTATATATCGTTTGCCGTTTTTCACCAAGTACTCCCGCTCTGTGAAGGAAAAACTGGCACAGGTAGTCTGGTACGACCAGTTTGAAAATGACAGGATCATAATACGGCAAGGAGACTTGGGATCCAGAATGTATTTCGTCATATCCGGTTATGCATCCGTGCAAAGAACCGACATAGATCCTAGAACTAGTAAGTGAAATTATTACTGCACGTATATATATATATATATATATATATATATATATATATATATATATATATATATATATATATATATATATATATATATATATATATATATATATATATATATATATATATATATATATATATATATATATATATATATATATATATATATATATATATACACACACACACTGAACGAAAGTTCTCAATGTTTACTAAGTATTATGTATTTACTGTATGAAATACATTGTAAGTATATTTATTTATTTTGCTGTCGGTGTGTTTGATTTCCAATTATTTTCAAGTAGGTAAGAACGATGCATTGACCTTGACCTTTTGTTACGACCCGAGACATTGACCTTTATTAAATATCACAAACATTTCCGGTTGATTGAATTTCCTTCAGAGCTTTAATTTTGTACTGCTTGGCATTTATGGAAGAGAAAAATTATATCAAAATAACGTTTCGTTCGGATTTAAATCAATGTTGTGGATAAAATAAACAGCAAATAAAGTGAGTACAGTCTGTCGTAGAAACAATGCAGACACCAATATTCCAACAGCTCCGGCTGTTTTCTCAAAGATCATTTTTGCCATATTAAATGTTTTTTGTTTCTTTTTAAACTCTCACTAAAGACTAATGTCAATCCCAAAAAATTGCCAATGAAAAATAGCAATTTGATGTTCTGACATTTCGTCACGGGTAATTGATTTCAATAAGTGTTTCCCCTTTTCATGTGTGCTTTTGATGAAAAGGCATATCAGTTACCAAATGTTGAAAATTTCACATCATTTTATCTCGTAATTTTCAAGTTATTCTATTTATCAGGGTGAACACTTAAAAGTTTTGTTGAGTGTATATTACTTGTATCAATGGTGCCATATTGAGGAAAGAACACTAAAACAGCTAAGATATGTAAATAAATCATAAATGTACTGTAATGTTGTACAGATTAGAATAAATGCAGAAAGTATAAAATATATTTGAAATAAATTCAGGATACTGATTTTCATCAAATTAAGTAATATTTCCAGTTTTCCTGACATTGTTCACACAATGTTCAGCGAAAACGTTGTTTACACTATTATTATATCTTATGACAAAAAGTCAGAAGGATAAGAAATAGACAAAGTAAAGAGTTTGGGTTACTCCGCTACCTATGCAGTGTCACGGCCGTAGCATATACCCCTTTTGCAGTTGAGGCAAAAGGTTCAACATGTACATGTTTTACAGTAAAAGACTAAAATTATCATTTCTCGGACAGGAAACTTGGGTAATATAGTTCTAGATAAAAGAAACAGAAAAAACTTTAAGAAAACAAATTAAGAAAAAAATGGTGGTAGGAGATTTATGTACACTAAACAAAATCAGATTCTACAGAGATTTTAAACAAGGTACAAGTGGATCACCAAACTGTTAGATCTACCATAAAGATACTAGACAGAAAGCTGAATAAATAAAGCACTATAGAAATGCCTAACGACAAGAACAATTAATTGTCAAATAATCGGGACAATTAGTCAGGTTTGAATGATTTAAGTCTGTACATCCGGAACTTCCCTGTGCTGTTCCTCTCCGTGTTCGTCCAATGTAAGGTCATGGTCAATAATTACGACTTTAGTGACCATCAAGGTTGAAATGCTCTGCGGCGGGTTTTTATTTTGTTTGTCTGTCATGGCTGATTTTTCTGCGGATGTTACATGTTTTCCTAACGTATTAATTAGAGTAAACCTTACAAATAATGAGTATAAATACTATTGTCTGTGCGACAAGACGTGCTACCCAATAGTTTGTAGTTGGGACCCGTAATGGGACTAGAATACCAAACTGTTCGTGTCAGTGCTGTTCCTGCACAAACGGCATCTGACCTCGGAACAAGTTTTGATATATGCAGCCATCTGTGGATCATTGAAAAGGTCTGTCATTTTCTCATTCCTGTAAAGAATGGGCAAATTCCTTATTAGGATGCTGTCAGTCAAGGTTTTTAAGGACGGGATGATATGCTGTGACAAGTGAAACCCTACTATGGTCAATTTTCTCTATGTATTCCAAAAGGGTTTCCATATGTTTCGTGATTATCTCATCAATTGCAAAGTGCACTGTGTTTAAGTTTTGTAGTCTCACTTACACAAATGGGATTTCAATATTTCATCAGATTATTTGCGTAGTTTTCTAAAAAGCTGATGAGGATGGTAGCTAGACGACTCCGTCAGTGACTTTATATCGACATCTTTCAGATAAAATACTTGGTACGTTTGAATTTTTGATACCTGTAAATCTGATGAGTTCAGGGCTTCCCAAACTTAATATAAGATTAAAAAAATTCATGAAAAGGTTGTCGCATTCTTCTCCATTATACTACGACCGTGAATTATTTACGTGCTGTTTGATAATATATCAATTAACCCGGAATATGTGCTTTTCTACGACGTCCGTAATAGTTATACCATATAATATACTAAATTACTAATACATGTACATCACATTGCTAAACCCCAACTGGTTTTAAAGGGAAAGACGTTGCACATTTTATTAAGTTTTATTCAAGATCATGTCTTTATGTCATGACTCATTGAATTTGAATTCTTTGGAATTCTTGCATAAAAAAATAATTTTAACGGGGTTCTGTTTTGTATAAGTATGCAAATGCAGCATTATTTTTAGGATGAGTGGTAATATTAAGTATATAAGGCCATTTTCTGTTCCAGACTCCAAAATCATCCAGCACCTGTACGACATCAATGCAGGGTCCACCTTTGGAGAACTGGCTTTGATTAGAAACATGGTTCGAAATTTTACGGTGATTTGCAAAGGTAACTTTTTTCAAGTTGACATTTTTCATTGAAAATGTATTTACCCAAAGACTGAATCAGAATGGTCTTCCAATACGTGAATACTGATATTACCATTGTACATGTACATTATGAAATTCTCGTTATATATTAATACATGTATATACAGGCGACTCGGAATTTCTTAGTTTGAGCAAGGGTGAGTTTAACTCGATATTGAGAAAGGATTACGAAGATTCCTGGAACAAACGGCTGGATTTCTTTCAGAAGTCAGTCTACTTTGAAAAGATGTCAGAAGATCAAAAGCGGCAGATGGCGGATATGTCAGAAATCCGGGAATATTCCAATAATCGGGTGGGCACAATGACTTGCATACTAATTTCATTTTTGTCAACTATATAGTGTACTAACATGTTTTCGGCAATTACATTCCCTAAAACAGAAATCAATATAAATGTACATGTTCCCCAGGTGATCCACGGAGACGTTCCCGGGCTGACCCATCACGTCTACTTCATCAACGCAGGAAAATGCGAGATAGTCAAAAAAGTGGGATTTGTGCGCTGTGTGTCCCCCTTTTTGCGACCGGATCTCATTTTACAGGGGTCAAAGTCTGATAAAGCCGACCCCAAGAAGTTTCTGAACAAGCCCTACGGCCGTCGTCTGCGTCGCCTCACCCCCGAGGATCACTTCCTGACAGTACTTACGCTTACCGCAGGGGAGTACTTCGGTGTTGGTAAATATAAATATCATGGAATGGGGAACACTAGAAAATATTGTTCTGCCGAAAACATAAATTTTAAAATTACCAATCAATATTACTTAATGAAATTAACAAATTTTTTGATGCCGAAAACGAATATGTTCATTGTCTTATAATTTTATTTGAATCTAACGAGTGTAACTTAACCGTCTGAATTAATGATAAAAAGTTTTTAACTAAGAAACAGTTTCTATATGTAATCCCTGTGAGCTGAGTTATATATTCTTATTTGCAGGTGAGGATCTTACTGACACTTTTATCATAGCCAAGGGAAAAGTAGAGATTATCTCCCTTAACGCGGTTACTTTCAGTTTAAATTACACGGTCATTCAATCGATGCGAGATAATCGGAAAAACCTCATACCCTTAACCGAAGAACTGGCAAGGCGATTTGAGAAGAACAGAAAGTGGATGGAGTACAAAAGGAAAGTCATTGATGATATTGTTAAATGGAGGAAAAAGACCAACTGTGCTACCTACCAAGATGTCCCGGAGGCCATGTTGAAAGAACCTTCAATTCCACTGGATCTCATCAACTACAAAATGTTTCACTAGTATGTTTAAAGATCTGTTTAAAAATCGTGTTAAGCATATATGCGCAAGATTAGGGTTAGGAGGTTTTTTTGCCAAACCAACTCATTCATTTTCTTTTAAGCTCTTAGAATCTTTCACTTTGTTGTATGAAATATACACCTTTCCTAGTTCTTCCTTTGTATTTTCAGGTCAGAGAAGCCACACGCAATCTCAATACAATGTATTACATTAATCTGGAATATTACGTCTATTAATTATATACTACATGTATAAATAAATTTTGATTTTGCATACAGATACTAGTATACTGTATACCACTATAGAGCAAAATTGTTTTCAATTTTGATTTAAGCATTCAGCATATCTAAAAAATAATTAAATCTTTTTATACATCAAATTTCTGATCAGGAACACTCAAACATAAATTTGTTGTTCATTAAGAATCTATTTAAAATGAATAAAAAAATATTACAGCATGTGAAAATATTTTGAGTTATTTTTTAAGTATCCTCCTTTCAAATGTTACCTATAATGTACATTATGTGATCTGTTTAGTCATTTTAAATTAACCAAATGACTCTAATTAAAATTAGAACTCCCATCTGCTCCCAGGTTTTGATATGCCCCCTATGTGATAGTGTCAATAGAGGTCTGGCTCTGGTCAGATTGGGACTAAACAAACTCAATACTGGCCAAATGTATTGAAAAGTAAGTTGGTCACTAAATGTGCAACTTTAATTTTGCAATATGCACTAAAACACCAATACTATTTTCATTGTACATGTTTAAATACCAGTGTGTGATCTATAAAACACAAGGCAAATATAAAGCCCTATTACCTTTAGATATAAAGAAAAATAAAGTATAAGGAAATTCTTAAAATTTTATTTATAGTGAAAACAATATTCGCCTTTCTCGTTGTTTCTTTATGTAATCCTCCATCTTTTCAAACCCTGTCATTTCCTCAGAGGGGTAGTACTCTTTTGGCGGGGCTCCTTCCCGAAACACAATACACACATGGCAATACCGGGTCCGCACTCGGGCAGGATACTTGAACGCCAATCGCATGGTGTATAAAATCTTTCCTTTGTTACAATATGCATGTTCTGTACAAAAACAATGAAATAGTGAAAACAAGTGCATGTGATACAGTATAGAAGTATATGAAGGCATTAAGACCCTACGGATAATTTGTGAGATAAATAACTTCATTTACTTTGATATGGTGATTTAATATTCAAACATTAAGATAATATATAAAAATGTTTTTGTAAACCTACCGGTAATCAATTACATGCTATAGGTTCATCAAACATACTCCTTGAATGTTTTTAATTTTTAACTCTGCCACAGATGTGCAGAAATGCAAAGAGGATTAGTGTTATGTACGGTAATCAATTTTTTAATTTTATAATTAAATGAAGCTTTTTGTAGGAGCACCAGAACATAGTCCTTACACTAGTATTAAATCATGCTGTCTATCATTAAAATTTTGTCTTCATATGAATTTTGAAATGATAGACAGTTATTAAGTTAGTATATCAATGTTTTTTTTTTTATCAATTAAGTTTCATTCATGAACTTTTATTTACAGGTTTATATTGCAGTATCTAAGACAAGTATGATATTGTGATACCTGAAGGTGTTTGCTTCCTAGTAAAAATGCTATTGCATTCAACAAAATGATTTTCAATACAATCAAGTTTTTTGAGGAATACTTAATATATGGGATCAAAGATAAAAATAAGGAAACTTGAGCTTTTAAACTGACCTATTCACTTATGATATTCAATGCTAATGCCATTTTACATCTACAGCATACATAAAACTGAAACATACCTATCCACATATTAGAAGGGTATTCAATGCCATGTTCTCTCACTGCTATCTTCTGACCTTCCAGTAAACACTGCCAACAAAAAGGCAAAGGTAAAGATTCTATTGATAATAAACAACTTTCTATCAATATTGTGGGATAAAATTAGACTTTACATAGCCACCTACATCTTTGAGTATTTTGGCTCCCTTCTGTGGCAAAAAGGACACTTTTCTAATAGCATCATCAATGGACAATCCTCTTATCTAAATAGAAAAAAATAATGTACATACATTTATATGAAAACTAATCTTAATAAATATATGCATATACCCTTGAAAGTATTATCTTGAGGGCAGGACATGAATGGTGACAAAGAGTCAAGACCAAATAATTTTTGTGACATCTTACAAGCTGAAAAATTTTGTTCATTTGTCAAATGGTAACAAAATCATTAAATATCAGATGGATGTCAATTTACATTAGTTTTTGCAGTTTCTGAACTTGAATAATATTCTACTAGTTCTAGTATTTAAATCAACGTAAATATGATATGTTGCTGAAAATAGTCAAGTCAGGACCCAGGAGGGGTTGCTTCACACAATAGAGAATAGCCCTGGTACTAGTATAACACTACAAAGTACAATTTAGCATTTGACATAGGTCTTATAACTTTATATTTATTAAAATACATTCAATTTTACAGGAATTAATAATAAAACACAGTTTAAAAGTAAAAACTACTTGTTAAAATTTTTACAGTAAATTGTTACCATTGCTGTGTATTTCCACATCTTCTTCTGTGAATATCTCAAATCACGGGTCTCGTGAAAATACTCCTGATACCAACATGAAAGAATTAGTGAAATTAATTTGAAAATAGAGAAATATCATATCAAAGTTAAGAAAACATGTTTTGACAAGGAATATTTAATATTTTTGCCAGCATTATAAAACAATATACAATGTATAGGTGAGCCATTGCTAACTAGTGATACCCCTGCACCGATGTGAATATTTAGAATATGCAGTGTCGACATTTAACAAAAACTTGTTGTCCGATTGGTACAAAAATGAATCCCACAATATGACATGCCTAAACAAAGAGTGCGTAATTAATATTTCAAGCATCTGTGATTGATAGATGATGAGAAATCTTTGACTAAATTGTTTCAAAACTTAGCTAAACAAAGTCGTCATTTAACAGTTAAATAAGTTAACATTCGATTGGTACAAAAATTAATTCCACCATACAGCATGCCTTAACAAAGAATATGTTAAAATTTTAAGTGTCTGTGATAAATAGTTTGGAAGAGGGTATAATAATTTATATGTTTGGTATGTTTATAGCTGCATAAGTGTATAATTTCAAAAAAGTGCATTTACAGTAATATGGGAGTAAAATGTCGGTTGAATAAGATGTATTATTTCCTAATATTCAAGTAGAGACATTTTATATGAGTGTGGAGAAAATTTAGAGGAGTAAATTGAAGTTGTAGAGCATTAGTTATTGAACAGTTTCTTGACATAGTAAAGACATATTACCGATAATAAGAACTGAATTAATAACTTTTTTACTTCTTTAAAGCGCTAGTTGTCTTTATTTTGTATTAGATTTTAAATATCACATCCAACTTCAGTAAATAACTCTTTCCTTTCACGGATGTGCCAAGGACGATTGATTTAAATGCAATTTATTCTATTCTATAACTTATAATACGGAAAGAAAATGACTTAAGTGTAAGAGTGAATGTGTAATAAAGGTGTTAGCTGCATGTATACAGTAATTCTTAAATACTTTACTTCTAAAGAGTAAGCATATGTAAGGCCATCCCTAAAAATGTTTGTTTGGAATTGCCGTCTGGAGGTTTCTAGACCCAGGAGGGAGGGAGGGGGATTTTTTTTTTTTTTTTGAACTTGAAGTTAAACTAATTAAAAATGGGTAAAAAAAAATCCATGGAAAAAAATACTTTATTTTTTGCTAATAAAATTTTATTAGCAGGAGGTATTTCAATGAGGAGGGAGGCAATTCCAGACAAACAATAATTTTATTATGGCCTAATAACTCACAATTGGTCGGGGAGGTTCTGAGGGATCTTGTGGTGGATAAACAATTTTATTGTAATCTGGAAAATCGGACTTGTCTTCTGACTGATAGAAAAAGGCATATTCTTCATTTTTTTCAGGATTGTAACTTGCTTTATATAATGGACTAGTGTGGATGGTTTGACATACTGCAGGCCATGAACCACTTGCTCTGAAAGTGAAAAAACACATTTCACAGATTTTATGATTTAGAACATTAAATAATTAAGTGCATATGTTAATTTCACTAAATATGAAATTATCATGATAGGAAGTTCCTCAGTTAGAAGTTTTCCCTCAATAATACTTTTATTCTTACAAGGCAGCATTTATATCACTTTTGTATGATGTCTGGATACAGGCATTTGCAAAAGCTGAACAGCATGATGTGAAAAACCACCTTGCCATCTTGCTGTTCAACAACAAGCAATACGCTAATACAACTTCGCACAACATAGTTTCATGCTAATGCAACTTTGCACAACACACAGTAGCAGTAATACAACTCTGCACAACTTATTGTAGCACTATTGCAATTTCACACAACTCACTGTCATGATGCTGCACAACACATCGTGATGCTTTTGCAATTTTACATGACTTGCTTTTTGCATTTTCACACAATACCCTGTGGTGCTGTCACACATTACACCCACAGATCAAAATCTTGACAGCAGGATGGCAAGAGTAGTGAAGTTGTGTTAGCGCAAAATTAATGGTGCATTGTATAACATTTTGCAAGACTCATTTTGAATGCACTAATTGGTTTAGCAGGCAAATTCTGGAATATAATACAAAAAATTTATGCATTGTCAATATTAAACTACCTAAAATATGTACAGTTGACTTTTAGTATTGAGTAAATATGAATGTGCTCGTAAAAAAGAAATCAAGACAATCCAATTATTGAGTAAAAGCATCATTCTTTGAAACAGTTTCATTGTTCACGATTTTAATTCACCATTACAGTACCTTTGTAGTAGATTTGGGATGCGTGTAAAGCTTCTTAGTGTTCTCAAGCCTGTAAATAATTTCAAAGTCAAGTTACACACCACTCAGTTTAAGCATGAAGTATAGATCAAGTATTTTGATACACGTATGTCTCCTTAACTTGCTCTTCTTGTTATAAATATTTCATCGTACTTACACTGCATTTTTCTTAATAAACTTTAAATATTAAAATTGATTTCACATTGTAAAGAATAATGTGTTATGAAAATCAAAGTCATATAGAAGTATTATTTTACAAGCAAAAAATGACTCTCATCCTAAACATCCTGAAGATTAAGACTTAGAGCAACTACTAGTCAAATAGAGATCGCTGTATGTTCCGGAATTATTTGAGTGTGTGTGTGTTTTTTAATGACGATTCTAAATATTTGTTATACAACTCACTAATTTAGAACCATGAACTTTAAAAGATTTAACAATTACAATAACAACTTTAACAGTTACATGCATTTTGCAAAATATTGTTCTATTCTGCACTATCTTTTAAAAACAACATAGTCGGTATGAGAGAGAGAGAGAGAGAGAGAGAGAGAGAGAGAGAGAGAGAGAGAGAGAGAGAGAGAGAGAGAGAGAGTATGTGTGTGTCTGATAAATTCATACTGTATTTCCTATGTAAAAGATATAAAAGATTTTTTTTTAAAAGAAGTTCATCAAAATACAAGATTATGCGGTATAAAGATTTTTCTTTTTCAGAAAAAGGAAAAATTAAGCAAATCAAGGTACGAAAATTTAGCAGCTGACATGTTGAAATGCAAGCCAAAAAAAAAAAGCCCGAAAAACGACGAGATGGTATTCCATGACAGTTGACTATGAAGCAGCATGCACCCATTAACTCTCGCCGGGGGAGACAAGTTGTTTCTGTTTAAAACAGAGAGTTGTCAATAGAGCACATTTCTGTCTAATTATAGACAAGGTTTTATGTAGAATACGAATTTTTATAGGTAGTTGTAATGCGTTTTAAAGTTGTTTCCCTGTACAGAAAAGTCAGCTGATGAGTATTAAAGGTAGGATTGTTTTAGTTCATTTTTAAAAATTGCCATCATTATCAATTTAAACTATGCTTGTTTGACGTAAAGAAGTCGACAAAGCCCCTTTCTCGTAAACCACATTTGTGATGCAAAAGCTGGGTTACAAATTATGATACAGGTGTACACATATATACATACTTATAATTGAAAATGGAAGGAAGCGTTTCACTCCAGGTACATGTGTATATATATGCTGTATCCGTATTTTGGATGTCCCACTGAAGAATTGAAAAAAAAATGTAAAAAAAAAATAAAAAGAAACAGAATCAGTCGTTGTGTTTTCCCACATTTCAGACTCAATATTTTGAATTTAGAACAAAAACAATTTTCCATTTTTAGATTCAATATAAATTTCAAATATAAGGTCTCGTGTTTCACTTCATTCATTATTATACATCATATTGCTTCACTGCTACTTCCCACAAGAGCTTACCTTGATCCTTGAAAGACGAACAGAGTAACAGACAGACGGACAAGCATACTTTTTGTTTGAATTGATTATTGTAATCTAGTAATCATGATATATATATATATGTTTACATAGGAATGGTTAGTGTTTTAGAAGCTATTGGTTTATAAACCTTATCTCGAACTGTACAGTAGATCAATTTCAAAAATCCGGATTAGTGCTACAATTTCTAAATGTGAGGTAATCTGTTAGGGAATGACGTGACATTTTTGTTTGGCATACACTGTTTCTCGTCATACCAGGGCTTGGTTCTATACCAAGAAGTAGGTGGTACATTTTACGACTGTATTATCCACCGACCTCCAAGAACAAACAGATATACCAATATATCAAACAAATGTCATAACAGACTGCAGAAAGCGTTGATCTTTAAATCCTTGGGGTAAAGCGAAGAGGCGCAGCAGTTACCCATGCATACATGTATATATTATTTGGATGTATACTTAGGTTAACAGGAGTTTTATAAGAGCTCGAGTTGTTTTTAACTTTCTGCACTCTCTATTTAAGCGCCATCTCATAAGGATAAAAAAAACGGTCCTGCCAATATATTATTGGTTTGTCAAATGCGGAATTTTCGGAAGGAATTAAAAGTACAACGTAAAATAGATGACTTTCAAAATTACAAGTAAGAAACTGAAGCTGATATATTGTTTTCCAGATGGTAACCCAATATGGGTATTAATAATCAGTTGTATTATAGTTACATTATTTGATGACATGAATGTCCTTCTGTGATGGAGACGTCCTTGACAACACAGACGAAATGGAATGCAATAATTATGTAGAGTTTCTTTTTCAACGGCCGTGTCGATTTCAGTTTGTTTGTTACACCACAAAACTTATCCTTCCCAAGGAGTAACATTAACAGAAATCTGACCAGCTTCAAATTATAGATGTGCAGCAACTTTAAGAGGTCCATGGGAAATAAATTTTATTCAAGAAATTGTGAACGTCTAATTTGTCAAATTTGGCATGAATATGAGAAATTCATTGGCGCTCATTGCTATATGTGTATTATTATTGCAAAGATGTTACTAGTAATTTAAGGAATTTTGACTCAGCAATTTTTTTGTACGAACTTTAACGATGTATGTTTGTTCAAGTTATATGGGTATGTTTTGAATACACCGTCTTGAAATTTTCTCATCAGATGAAAATTTTTCAAGCTAAACAGTTTCATTTATCGTCTAATTTGCTTTACAGTTTGATTATACTTAAAATGCAAACGCCAAGTTATTTTTAAAATTCTTAGAGAATTCCAAGCTGTCTTCCTTTAATTTCTGTCTTTCAGCTATGCAGGGAGAAATTTGTTGTCTTTCAAAACTTCTAAATTGTGTTTGCTAAAGCTGCAAAAGTTCAATCTGCATGTGTCAATCAAATAGTCGTGGCTTATTTTTAGAGATCTGCAGCAAGATAAGTTGATATTTCGGTCATTTTTTGGATATTTAGGTAATGTTGACAACATACATCTGGTCGTCAATCAGATGATATGACCAGCAAAAATCTCCTGTTGTTTAAGATGTAACTTTGTTTAATTACCGATGATTTAAAAGATTTATTTTTCCATCGTGAACGAATGCTTTTATAAGATGGCTGATCATGATGTTGTAGATTTTATGCCGTTGATTAGGAAACTAAGATTTCTCTTCATTTATTATTTTATCTTGCAGACTTTTGGTAGAGTAAACTTACAGCTCAATTAGTTTCAGAATCAATCAGTCTTGTAGACTGAACAAATTCTTATTCAGATCGAAACTATGACTCACAGGAATTGGTGCATATTTTACTACACTTATCTTGAAACAGATTGGGAGCAATTTGTAAACTCTGCAGAAAAAAATAAACTAGATGGAGCCAAAGTTAACCCTGATATCAAATTGATGCAAAGTTTTTGAGCAAACGATTTGGGTCATTAAAAACTGTTTTAAAGAATTTCTTTGAAGATATGCATTAAAAAGTAATCTTTCAAAATGTATTTGGTGGTTGTCATACAGGTGAGAATGAGGGCCATGCTGTAGTATGATAGATTTCCCCCTCCATCTGGCTAACAGACGCTAGTAAGTAGACGGTCAGTAATGCGACGTGACTCACATTGAATAATATCAGCTCCAAAAATGTTTAAAAAATATTGTTTAATTAAACATTCCTACCTGCTGAACTTAGGTAATTAAGTCGAAACTATTATTTTATTGTGTGCGCAATGAATTGAGTTTTTTAAGGGGAAATTCTACGTTCTGTCCACCAGAATTTTCCAGCAAAGTGACTGTTATGCAGCTAGGTTAATGTTTGCCTATAAATCAGCTACGTGGATAGTTTCGTCTGGGACAAGACAAAATGATTTTAACGAACAGAGTAAATAGCAGAGAGGTTATAATGTATTGGGAGAGTGATATTTGGAGAGATTGATTTTTTAATCATTTAAGGTGGTTAAATGGAGGTGGACTAAGCACTTGGAACCCAAAAGGAAAATATTGAACGAAACACCTTAAGAATAATTATTTTCAATTGGACAATGAACAGTGCTGTTTTTGAATGATTCCTGAAAGATATATGTATTATATCAATTTCAATTAGAAAAAAATTTGGTTTCGAAAGTGAAGCTTAACAATATATGTTAAACTTAACAATATTAATAAAGAGACATTTTTTTATTTTATATTTTTATTAAAAAATTATGTAACATGATGACGCAACTGATCATCCCGCTATCGAAGAGACAGATCGTATTTATCAGATATTTAACCTTTTAGCAGTCAAAATGTATCTTTGAAAATTAAGAGTAGATATCAGAAATTGGAAAATTGTGGCTTATCAATTTCACACCAAGGAGTGAACAAAAACTGAAATATTCCAGGACCACCCCAGATAACATCAGAGAAAATCAGCATGCTGGAATTAGGGTCATGGTCACTATCTCATCACTTTGGGTTTTAAAATCTTCCACATTCATATTTCAATACAGGAATTATCTACAAACATGCATTTCCAGAATTTAAAGGATAGATGAATACGATTTAATTCCTTATGATTCAATACTTAATTGCGTACAGTCTACTTTTTTAATTCAAAAACTTTTCATTTTCAAATTCAATTTCTAGAAATGAGATTAAAATGATAGCATTAAGTATTGCGTATCTTTATTGTAAATTAACTTTTGTAGACTATCTTTATTACATTGGCTTGTTCCAGATATCTTCATTAGATTTAGTTCTCCTATCAATGATGTTGCCATTTACATTGGAATAATACTTGACGCAGGAAGATATACAAATACAATTTTTTCGCACCAAGGTGTCAACATACTCAGGTTTTGATCCGATCTGAACACAGCTTTGATACCATGCTTCATTACCAATTGCTACAGGGATTGTACTTTTATCATTTTGCCGGAAAGATAACCTCCTAACTGATACACAGACTGCAATTGCCCCCAATATCCAATCACACAGTGTTTATCTTGAAACAGATTGACACGTCTGCAGTTTTATTGTAAAAACATTGAATGCAGGTAATGCACGCTGGTAGGCATATTGAAATGAAGAAAAATTTGTTTTTTCAAATCTGATAAAAATCACTGAGGCCGCGTTGTTTCTCCAACACAAACATGGAGGTCGCACATTTCACCCTCCGGAATTCGGGCCAAATTGGGGGTCAACATTTAAACACTTTGCCTATATAATTTGGAACTCAAGCAAAGCAATTTGTCACCGAAATGTAAATTATTCATGAGAAAGAAGCTAAAGATCTAGTTCTATAAAGAAACGTCTGTGTGTTTTTTAAAGAAAATTTTTTTTGCTCTAAATCTGCCTTTCTGTCTGGCACTGTATCTATATCTTATAATATAAGACGTTTACTTAAGTTAGTTTACAAGGTCAAGGGTTATACATTGGAATACAACTTACATTCAAAAAGAATTTTATTCTCTCTCTCTCTCTCTCTCTGCGCAAAATATACAACTTCCGGTTTATCTTTTGCCCTCGCTCTTAGATCCCTCTGATAAACATGCATTTATGCACAAGTAGTCTGTACTTTATATTTTGTGAACAGAGGACGAAACCACATACGTGTACAACCAAATAAGAATTGGTCAAAACATGAGAACTGTGACGTATGTTCTACTGATCATCAGAAAATAGGCACCTGTAAAGCATTTGTCGGCTTAGGACCGGAACAGAAATGTACTTCATGGGAAAGAAGCATGATGGATGGTGTTTGCTTCTATTTAAGTTTAAAACAATATATTTCGCAAAAAAATTTAGCACTACTTAAACTCGAATTTGTCGTTATCTAACATTTAAAAAAGTGTGGATTTTTGTAGTGATGTGTCTCTTATCTAAACCATGTTTGTATAAACAAGGTGAGAATAAACAAACTTATCCATTGGTTAAGTTCAGTTCAATTTCTCGTCAGGCAAGCTCGAAGTTCTCGAGGAATCGTGTAGTTTGGTATGGGCTATCTGAGGTAAAAGCTGTAGTGTTCCTCTTCCTCTTATGATTCAAGATCTCGATTAAAGGTCCTGACCCCAGATTTGCAGTGACATCTCGACAACATCTTCCTTTTTTGCTTCCATCTGTGTAATCTTTGAGCAAATAGATCTTTTTATCTTCTGATGGGTCGTTTGACTCTTATACTACTATTGATAGAGTTACTACACTAATTTTATAACTTTATCAATTTATCGATAAGGGATGAACCATGTACATGTCAATATGCCAGATGCCCGTACTTCGGCTTGGAGTCTCAAACATCTTTAAGGTAAAACGAACATTTTGAAATACAAACAGGCAAGTATTAATCAACTTAGCACTTACAGTGCAGCATACAATTCCTTATTTATTTTAGTTGTTCTTCCTGAAAAATTTGAGCTCAGACTTGAAAGTTTTTTACTACCAAAAATATATATACGTATTTAAAGACTACTTAAACTCTTTGTTCAAAGATGCGCTCCGTTTCCGGTAAAAGTATGTGCCAACAATTTTTTCCTCTCATTCTAATTTGAAAAAAAGAAGCAATACGATATCTAAACAAACAGAAAACCTTTTTACAAATAATTTGGTTTATTTTGGTTGAAATTAACTCTTATCATATATGGTCTTCTAATTACTATAAAAAGTTCATTTCTTTTGACGAAAAATGAATTGACACCGTTGGAGGACATTTTTGTCGCATGTTGTACTTTGTTAACTATGCAGTATGTGACGTTGTTTGGGAGAAGCTCTATATTTCGTAACAGAGGAAAGCGTGAGAATAAATGGCAGTGTTTTCTGATGTGTTTTTAAGGTGTGTAAATAGATCTCACCCTTTTCCTCTATGTTCACACAAACGTTTCACTTTTCAACCTCGCCGATTGAGAGTGCAATTCAACTGCATTTAGTCATTATCCTCGCTGTGTTTCCTGTCAGTTGACATGTACACCAGTCGAATTTCGTCAGGAAAACTCCAGAAATATAAAGACAAACGATCGATCAAGTACTACAAATGTTTCTGAATGAAATTCTGAAAATTGATTACGTCGTCGCCAAATTTAAATGTGTACGTTCACTCTTAATTATCAAAATGCAGCGCAGTTATCTCTAAGTTTTAAAGGAACACGTAAGATTTTGAAAGTAAGACGCGTCTGTACGCAAATCTATTGCCTGAAATACTACGTTTTTAATAACTGTGTTAATAGGGTCAGTACGCCACCAAAAAATCCCACTGATCAATGTCCTCTAGCAGATAAGCTTCCGATTGACAAAAATATCGCATTCACTGCCTACATGCAATAGGAAACGTTACATAACTCACGTCGCTCCAAGCTGCATACGCAATACACAGGGGCATCAAAGGACACTAAACGGTTAATCCTCATAACGCTTAATTTCTGACTTAATGGCTGTTTGTAGCAGTTTTTCTGGCAATAAATGACATTACACCTTCGTAAATGTCTCTTTTTTGTTTTCAATCGTGAATTCTAATATTTACTTACATTCATTGTTTAAAAATAACACTACAGGAATTGTATTTAGATAGGTTTCACAAGGGATATTCATGGGTTTCCAACATTGCATGTGGTCAATCCAAGGTGAATGAACGTGCAGGGTGTCACGTATCGGCATTACATCAGTGCTCTGTCCCGAAGACTTCCGATTGCATGCATATGTGAACAGGCACCAATCACAAATCTTTACAGGATAGACCGGGCAAATTAAGATCCGAAACCAGTGCCGTGGACTCTATAACATTTGAAACCGACCACGACACAGCAGTTAATCTCCGTGTGAGTATTTGATTCTTATCACAGTAAAGATAAAATGAATTTGTATGGTATACTGCTTATCTTTGAGAGAAGAAGCACACATTTTATTCTTCTTTTTTTTAAATTAGTTAATGATTATGAGATTCATTAATTAATTGATAAAAATAAATGTTTGAAATATGTATAAGCAATTCATATGAAAGCGATTTTCCATAGCGTTGAAAATCTCTATCAATCGTTTTAGAAAAAAAATATATGTTTCGGAAAATGCTCGAACTTCAAAAATTTTCTTTTTACCATTGAGTAATTGCGTCAACACTGAGATCCATGCGTAACTTCCGAAGAATAAGCTTTCTCTTGTAGACGTCGTTTAACTACCGGATTCTTCAATTTTTTAAAAGACAAACAAGCTTGGCACGTGAATTCCTGACATCAATGACATACTATGGATCTTTCAATCCAATATGTGTCAATTTATATTTATTTTGTAAACTTTGGAATGACATAGACTAGCTACTTCGAGTTCTCTAAACATTGAAGACTTTACGATGGCGTCAGAATGTACACACTGAGTCTTTGTTAAAACGAAATCCCCAAAATGCGGAATTGATGAATTAGAATTCTTCTCTTTTTTTGCGACATTCTGGTAATTGACTAAACAAAATTTTTGACTGCATTTATTTTTGGGAACAGTTCTTCGGTACGTTCAATCTTCAAACAAAATTTAACCATATAGTGTTATTTTCAATATAAACATATAATTTTACCTGTAGTGTGTTTATCTTTGTAGATACTTAAAATTGGGGTTTTGAATTTAATTTAATCAAACTTCCTCCATATTGATTCAAATCGAATCTTATACAATTTTTTGTATGCTATCACAAATTCTGTTAAGATCAAACGTATACCCACTTTTCCATAAAGCATGCATCTAAAGGGGATTAAAATGACCAAAAAGAAAACAAAATTAAAAAAAAAAAATAACAACAAACAAACAAACTAATCAGACATAGAAAATATTTATTCAATAAAAAGGTTATATTTGAAATTTAAGGAGGCCGATTTGGGTTTTTTTGCGGAAAAACTACAATAGCAAAACTCTTTATTCTTAAACCATATTTTATTTAAACCAACTCTAGTTTATTTGCGAAGGTTCATGAAAATCGACCGTCTGGTTCTTTTTAGGGACCATCTCAAAATAGAGGTACATTTACTATAGGAATATATAGGAAACTGTCATTTTCCGCACATCAAAGCAGTTTAAAAAAATACTACAATAGCTTTTTTTCTCAAATTGTTATATATGATTAGTAATATCATTTCCTACCTTTATATGTAAAAAACACAAAATTCTACCGTCTGGTTTTAAGTGGGGGCCATCTCAAAATATTAAAATGCACCAAATTTTGCTATATATTTGGATCATCACGAATGATGATTGGTATAATGGATTCATTCCAAAAATGAGGAAAATGTCCTCGAGGATAGCATCATTCTGTATATAAAATTTCAACAGCATACAATTTTTACTTTTTCTTTTATGTAATTTCTTATAACGTACTCCTACAAAGCTTCATTTAATCATAACGTCATAAAAGCGCAATGGCAATGCTCCCCTACCCCACAACGTAAAAACCGTGTTAAAAATAAAAATTTCCTTTAAAAATCTTAATATTTTTATCTGTATATTTTGTTTATTGTGTTCGATTTTATAAATGATATCGAAAAAAATTCATAAGAAGTATAAATCAACCGTATTTTATTAGAATGCGCAAAAACATGCGCAATGCAAACTAAAGTCGGCCTCCTTAAATCAAAAGTTTCAGAAGTTTTGCTAAAAGGAGATATTCAGAGTTGACTACAGGTAGATACCAAACGTTTGATTATGAATTGTCTTAAAAGTACAAATAGATACACACATGCAGTTTCATGAACTATTTCTAAAACAAAGAAAGACCGATTTCTCGTTTGGAACATCTATATTAAATTTTTCTTGGTGCTTTTGCTTGCATTTCAAAGACTAGGATTTTACACAGTCATATTCTCACTTTCAATAACTTTTACCCGCATTAAGACATCTTGCAAGTGATATATGTGGCTGAATCTTGACATAAACTGTAGCTTAAGTTATTTCAGGGTGGTCGAAATCCGAGAGAATGAAAATCGGCGCACTGATATCAGCAATTTTGAAAACGATGTCAAAATAGCTAAAAGTTCAACATCGAATATAGAACAATTTTGTGTTTTTCTTCAACCCCTTTCAACTGTATTATTCTAAATCAGTTCCAAATGGGCCATGATACGGGGTCTCAAACATTTTTACAATTTATGTCCTTGAAGCTTGAGTTATTTTCTAAGTGATGAGGGTAATTTCTTTGAAGAAATTAACATTCTAGCTAATTATAGGTTTTTGTCAATATGGAGTGAATTAAAAGAATCGCAAATATGTATGCAAAATGGATCGTAGAAACGGTAGGGTTGGAATATATGGGATGTCAAGATTTCGTGCCCCAGTGCAGCTTTAACTAATTAATGCCAGAATAAAATCACTTCAGAATATTTTATGCTTTTCTGCACTAAACAATCACTAAACGTATAAATCTATCTTCTTTTTAAGTTTTAACGTTTTCGTACTTTTCAATAAATGTGGCGTATTTTGACAAGCTCAGAAAATTCTGTAGCAAAGTGATTCGTACGGAAAAAACAGAAAGATGTAAAGAGAGGTTAGTTACCATAATTCAAAATATCTTGATTTATATTTTTTTCTAAAGCTGTAATATGCCGCTTTTGCGTACTTTTATTCGATTACATGTATTTGTAAAAATGGACATTCTTTTCTTCCCATTAGTTAGCAAGTTCTATTTAACTTGACTCTATTGCAAAGAGCTTCATTTAATGACTTTTACCTTTCTTGACCCTTTAATACACCATTGGTGGTTAGCTTTCTTTGCCTTTTAAGTACATCGTTGGAACACGTCTGTTGTATACGAAATACAGAAGTGCAAGAAATAATCGGCGAAACTCAAGAAGTTTGTAATCAGAAAATGGGCATATCGAGAGAGCCACTCTAAAATATCGTTTTTTAACCACTTAATGAACCAATCTGCACTAAGTGTATTTCAAAACGTGGCGATAGTCTCTGCAGAACTGTTATAAATTTTTTGCTCAATTTTGACTTCGACAAATCGTATGTATTAAGTCAGTAGTGATGAGATGTAGTTAAAAAATTAGCAAAAAAACGCGGAAAAGGAATTTTTAAAATGCTGTTCGGTTTGGAATTCTCTTTTTTGTGGGGTGGTATCGATCTTTCTTCTAAGAAACATAACACTTTAAATCTGTTATACTTCCTGATAAAATGAGACCCACTGTTTGGATAACCTTTTTATAATAATACACAATGACATTTAATCCTACCCCCCCCCCCCAAAAAAAAAGTCAAACACATATATAGAACAATATGCAAGACTGTTCGATAAATGAAATGAATTTAAAGCTGATACATAATGTATCGAACAGGTCCTCGAAAATTATAATTAAAGGCAGCATACAGATGGATATGAACTTTAATATTTCGAAAGACAGCTTAGTTAATAAAATATTACGAATGGAGATTCCTTAACTTATTCAAAAGAAACTTTCATGGCAATCCAGCATTTAAATATTGACACAAAATGACATAACTCAAGTTTTTGTTAGAGAGAGCAATGATTACATTACACTGTGAGTGACAGGATTAGAGGCGGGTTATGATGGTACTTAGCCATTTAACAAAAAATAAATAAATAAATAAAAATAAATAATATTTAAAAAAATGAAATAACTCAAGATGGGTACATTCAGATTTCATTTACCTTTCAAGGATATAATTTCTCGTTGACAGGTTTATCCACTTGATATATTGTTGAAATGTTAAAGGTTTTCAAAGTGATAAAAAAATAATCTTTTGAAGACAGTATATCAAATTGATAAGTTTATCAGATGGATTTATTGATTTTCTTTTGTATAAGCTCTTTTTGGGGTTGGGATGGGGATTGACGGTGATTTTGCTTTTACATTTATGTTAACTTTTTCCCGATCTACCGACCCATTTTGGAGGAAAGGGTTTTGAAAAACATTTTATGGCCTTACGATCTTTCTGCTGTTATTTTTGAAAGCACAGAGCCCCCAGTGTAAGGTAACGTAAAAGTAAGGCCTCGTCAATAAGGTTACAGAACTATTTGTTCCTGGTTTTCTCATCCAGGGGTGAAAGCAACTTATATCATAGACACTTGCGCGAACGTTTAAAGATTGAATGATTAATCTTCGCAGATTGCAGGTTTAACGTGTTACTGATTTTGGTGAATGAAGGTCTTTTGCCTTGAAAATGGAAATGAGTCAAAACAGCGGGGAAATTCGGATTTTCCGTCCGCCATTTACTCACTCCCTGTTTGGCAGTACGGTGAGGCCACCCTTCCCCCCTGGGTTGACAATCCCTATCTTCCAATCGTTTTTTGTGCCCAAGTCAGCCAAAAGTCATCAAACCGCTGTTAGCGAAAGGGAGTGATCGCTTTGGGGAAAGGAACTTATGAACAAGATTGCTCGTTAAATATAATGTTTTAAATGAATTTAAATATTAGAACAGACAAGTCATCGCAAATTGAAACAAAAAGCAACATACAGATAAACATCAACTTTAGTCTCTTTTGAACTACAGCATATTTTTAAATAAAAATGATTCTTAAACCAAACTTCAGAAAATATTTTCTTATTTTATGAACAAAAAAATTTCTCGGGCAATTTTGCACTTACATATCAATACAGAATGACAAATATAATTGCTTTTAAGTGGGGGGGGGGGGGGGGGGGGGCAAATGATTAAATAACACTGTGTGTGATTGGATTAGCAGCGGGTTATGATAGCAGTTGGGTGATTTTACAAAAGAACTTTCGTACGATCGGAACTAAGGTAACAGCTTACTATTTCAGTATTCGGTTAATTGTAAAAAAAAATTTAGCCGAATATTTTAACAAATTAAATTGTTGATAATTCAATAACTTAAATTGGAGACAGTTAAGGCGACGAACCGATTTAAAATTGGTCGGAATGAGTTGCAACCAATTATCGATTGCCATATTTAAACCTAGTACATGTGTAATCAAACATCGTTTACTTTTTGGGCATATAATGTTCTTGCTGTTAGGTTAACCCATTTGATATATTGTTGACATGTTTTCATGCTTAAAGAATTGGGAAATAGGTATATAAAAGTAAGGACCAAATCAGATGCATCAAATTGGTAGGATTATCAGACGGATTTATTAGATTTTTCTATCGTAAAAGCAGCACTTCTTTATCGGGAATCTAAATTAAAGAGACATGTAAACGGAATAGCTGGGCGCTTGTCGAATAGTTTAAATACGATATATATACTTAATGATTATCACAATGATCGATTATTTTATTTTGGAGACGGCACCTATATTAGGCCACTATTTCATTAGTTGCGTTTGAAGACAGACAGATTCAAATTTTCAAGAATTTAAATAAAAAAGTACTTGTATGTGGAATCCAGTGAATTATTTTAGCCCATACATCATGTTTTTTTTAGAAAAACCAGGATAAGTTTAACAAGATTTGAGCAAATTTTAAAAGAGAAAATACGATATCCTTTCAATCTTTTTGGGAGGAGGAGTTGGGTAAGATGGTGATATTACATTTTGTCCAAAAATGATTCTTTATTCATTTGTTTTATTTCGACCTACTGGTCCAATTTTTTTTTTTTTTTTTTGGGGGGGGGGGGGGGGGGTTGAAAAACAACTTTACAAAAAAAACATGGCCTCACTTTTTGGTAAAACATGGAGTCACCTCCTGTAAAGGTGACAGGATCCGAATTGGGTATAGACTTACGTAAATGTTTGTTCTTAGTTTCTCTCATCCAGAAGAGAAATAACTGTGCTAATGGTTAATCGTCACAGTTTGTAGGTTAAACGTTCTAGAGATATTTTCCGGATATATAATTTGGTTATTGAAGGGCACTCCTTTTGCCTTGAAAATGAGTCAAAACAGCGGGAAATTCGGATTTTCCGTCCGCCATTCACTCACTCCCTGTTTGGCAGTATGGTGTGGACACCCTTCCCCCCTGAGTTGATAATCCTTATCTCCCAACCGTTTTTTGTGCTCAAGTCAGCCAAAAGTCATCAAACCGCTGTTAGCGAAAGGGAGTGATCGCATTGTGAAAGAACTATCAGATAAAAACAGACACATTTATCATATTGTATATGATTTCCTTAGATGCTTTATTCTTTTAAGAAGGTGGTAGAATTGCGATTGAAATCCGTTTTCTGCAATGTCTTTATCTGAGTTGATGAGTGAGTGATATTTTCTCTAATACCACTGATTAAGTCCTTGGGTTCTGTGTGTGGTCCCCCGAACATGCTTCTTCACAAGGGGGACATTTTGTCATTAATAGATCATAGCGTGCTGGAACAACTTTTCTTTTATTTGATTAACAAGTAAAGAGAAACAAATTTGGATGTATTATTCCATTTAGATTTATTTTACAGATCGTGTTTGCTCAAGTGAAATGCATTAGTTTCTAAATGAACATAAAGCGGCTTATCGTGTTCCCGGGATAATAGGAGTTGTTGTCCGCCTCATTCACCCGAACCTTCAACAGCACGTGAAAATAACCGAAAAATGATACGTTACAACATAATATAAAGGTTATCACGTGACGGCGCAGTCTTTTGCTACAATACGATTTTTTTTTAAACTTGAGCTCTGATGTTCGCCTTTTTGATATTAAATCTGGTGATATACCGTAGCTATTTCATTTATCTGGAGTGTTGTTTTGTATGATATCTAGTTTATAAACTGAAAAGAGGCAAATGTTAAAGATCCGCATTAATCATACCCACTTAAGCAAAATAAAAAAAAAAAAAGAAAAAAAATGAAATTTAAAAAAAAGTGGAAGGAAAGTGATAACATACAAACCCAAGAATGTTGCATTGCATGAAAAACGAAGCGTCTTTTTATTGCATACATGTAGTTCACGCGGACGACAGAGGTAAAGAAATAATCGTTTATTTATGTACCAATGAAAAATGATACCGTTATCATATAATCAGAATCAAAAATTAAGTACAAAATTGACTATAAGTTCTTGCCTGTGCTATTGTTATCCATCATAGCAGCTTAGACAAACGCTTTTAGACAAACTTATTAACTCTCGAGTCCAGTCGAAACCTTCCATCATTATAATTTGCATCGGTCAATTTAACGAGGTCTTCAAAGTTGTCTCCTTCCATTGTCTGGTTTTGACCCATACATTACGGGGTAAAAATGCCACTAATTTTCTGTAGTAGCGAGCGGTAATGAAATTATTTATTAAACGAGCTGCTTTTTGTTTCTTGAAGAGTTGTCCAATCAGTAGAATGCTGAAGAGAGGCAGCGATGAGACGCGGTCGCTTTTTATATAGCGAACGAAAGTCTGATATATTTAAAGGTAGAGATTATGATATGCTTATGTAAAACGCTATGCAGCAGTACAAGGGCTCACTTTCTCGCTCGTCGCTCGAAGGGGATGAATGTTATAGACCTAGATGGTAGTGACTATAACTAATGGGGCCCTCTTTTTCCGTGACATTACATATAATCTTTTAATTTAGTAATCAAGAAAATCACCGCGTGTGTGTCTTTTATTGTGTATTACTGAGGACTAAATAGTTTATGTCATTCGTCGCATTAATAACGCTTTCTTAACACGTCTTATGTCAAAGTTTAAACGCAACAACAGTTGTCCTAAGACTTTAAGAGTTTAACCCAATGTGATAGACAGAAACGCACTTATTTGCAATATATTATGCAAACGATTTTATCCAACTCTTTTAATATTTGCTCAAAAATATTAACTTTGACATGCTGCGGTTTTATTTCATTGCAGATTTTTTAAGAGCGACGAAGCGCTTTAAGTAAAAACGGAAGAAATTAACATTATTGGAACCGTTCTTGGGAGTGTGAAAGCGTCAAGTGCCCAATCTCGGAATCAAAAAGCATACTAATTTTTAAAGTTAGAAATAGTATTTGTGGAATATGATCAATTGACATTGGTCTTTTCTCGGGTGATGTGAAGATCGCCTGCTGTTGACAATAACGACATGTTTATGGAGGAACATGCTATATCCAAGTGATTTAGGAGTACTCTGAACTTCGATATGTAGAGAGCTATAAGGTTCGATTCGTATTTAATTTCAATAAACGGGACTTGTTGAAGGATTATTAAGACATTTTGCGACAGATTTCACACACTTAACCAAGTGATGGATTGTTCTGAAGAGGCTAAAATGAACTTTGTGGCGGACAAGTGGTCAGATACCCCGAAACATTCAGACAGGTAGGCCTTAACACTGAATTTCCTAAACAGAACTGACTTTATGAAAAGGATATACATTTTATCTATATCTTTTTTTAAATTGTAACATGGTAATGTAACGAACTGAAGCTTTTTTCCGATTGGGACTTTTGGGGGACAAACCCTTCTTTTACAAGGCTTACTTACATATACGCTAAATTACACTCAACAGACTGGGGTCTTGTGAGTGTTGTGTTATTAGTGGCACGAAGTCGCAAATTTCCTTTCCCCAGTATCTTTCTTCCTTTTCCCAATAATTGTTCATATCACTCTCGTAATTTTGCTTTTTAAAAATTCCAGAAATTTTTAATTTTGAAATTGACGTGGTTATTATTTTACAAGAGAAATAGAAAGGTAAGAAACTTACATGTATTGAATTTTGGATGACAGCTTTGAAATGCATGAATACGAATTTCCTCAGACATATCTTTAATAGTTTTTGAAGAGGAAAACTTCATTTATCACAATAATGTGTATACATTTCAATAAAGATAAAGCACGCTTATAAACTTGTAAGTGAGTTTTTATTGATAAAGAAACGTTTATTTAACAAAAGAAAAGTGCTTCTTAATCAACATTTTTTCTTATCCGCAGTACTAGTCTATTACTATAATTTTATGGGGTTTTTTTATAGAACAGATTATCGATAAGTTCCAAATAGCACATTTTTTGGAAACAAATCTCTATATTTAGATATTTTATATCTCAATATTGAATGTAGGTCGCAAATGACAGCGCTGTTTGCGTTCATTAGCCAGTTCTGTGTTGTCGTCCCATTGTCGTATCTCTTCTTCTTCGGCATATCTGGGATTTATTACCGTAATGAGATAAATAACCTTAATGACACTAAATGCGTTACATAATGCGAGGAGTTTTGTTATAAATGACCTTCACATCGTCATCCAGAAATAGTCACAGTCGGGGGGAATGACACTATACCTCCTTGTGTATATAAGTGGTATGTCAAGAAATAACTGCTCTCTGTATCAATACGTTACACAACTAAGCGCCGGAAAGATATAGTTAATATGTATATGAACCTGTATAGTCCGCAATCTTAAATCCGTTTTAAAGCTATAAATTAGAGCTGAAAATATTTCAGAAGCTGTTAACCCAATTTGTCTGTCTGTGTGTCACTCTGACATTGAGTCCACCGCAATTTTGTCCCCTACCCAGGTACAAGTAAACTAACCAGAGGATTTTTATTTACCCTTTTAGAAGATACTAGTAACTATCGATGAGGGTGAAATATTTCTCAAATAGCTTTAGGCCATTGCAAGTTTTTTCTTTGTTTAGCGTCCATCCAAAACTCAAAAACCTATCTTTCTATCAGGAAAAAAACACAAACCTTAGAAAACAACACAACTTTAAAGGTTCAACAAAATAAAATTTGCAATATATTTTGAAGTATTTTCTTCATTTTGTAACAAAAATACAAAAATAACAAATACCTACTATATGATTTTCATTTTGAATGGTGTTATATTTGATATCTGATCCAGATTTGAAAATGCGATCCTGAGCCCGACGATCTAATTTTATGAACACAACCATTGTGTTGGTTTTTTTTTAAAATTTTTACATCTCAAAACTAATCCGTCCGCGGACGCTAAACATAGAAAAAACTTGGAATGGCCTTAGCATGAGTAGGGGATATTTTCGTATTTATTGCTAGCTCTTCTCTCCTTTGGTCCAGGGGAGGTCAAACTAAAAAGTGAAAATATCTGTGTATGAATACCTAGAAATAAATAAAAATGCAGATTGGTTCCATACTTATCACTATTCCAAAATCTTGACACCTGTGTATGTATCTATGTCAGTAGAACTCCGCCTCAGGTGTGCATTCCCCTGCATTGTCTATTGCTGCATTGCAAATGGAGTCATTCTGGATTGTAAAGATACGATGTAATATATTTTGACACTTTCAACATCTGCTGATACGCATCAAGTGTAATAAAATATGTCTCCCTTAGCTATGGAAAACCTCAAAACGATGAGAAAAAATTATTTAGGTTATCATGATGCAAACTTATATATATTTTAGTATTTCGGGGAGAAATATATCTTTGAATTAGAGAATGTTTCAAGAGAGGGCCATAGGCAGTTGCACATTCATTTTCCCCATGTGTTTCGGAGTTTTTCGTGTTTAAGATAAAAGAATGTTTTTAATATAGCAAAGTATTTTTGTTATAAAGTAACAGTTACAATTTCATCTTTCAGCGGAGTAAAAAGATAAACTATGATTTTATTTTTAAATTATATGAACATGACAGTAAGGATTTTTTGCCAAGAGAAAAGGAAGCTAGAGGTGTCGATGTGCCAACTAGATCCGAAGTACAACTTTAAAAATGTTAAAAACATAAAAAGTGGTTCTTTCAACTTGTTTGTTTCTAGGTTTAAGGCGAGAAAAATCCATTATCTTTAGTCTGTATTTGCCGTGTCTACCAGGGATGTTTACTTGAACATTTTGCAAACCTCGCCTCACCTTAACATGGTGCAAAAGTAAAGGTCCTCTATCTTGTATTCCAATGCTGAGCAACACTCTGGCGGGTATTGATAGCTCTCGTCATGTACCTGGCTGCTAACTACAGCAGAGCATTTATCAAATTTCAACTATTTAGAAATTGGGGAAGTTTGAATAATAAATCCTATTTTTTTTTCTTAGCTGACTTTCGAAATACGAGTATCAATTTAGCAATATTTTCATTCGATTTAAAAATAAATCGAAATATAATGTTTGCAGTGATTTAAACGGATTACACCGACCTCTTTTCAAAATAACCAGGAACTCATGACGATCTATAGAGACCTAAAATGTCACGAGATTACGTTTGAAGATTTCATTTTTTTTTTCGTGCAGACATGTCGCATATCGCGGTTCCTCTTGACCCAGCGTGTCATGTCATACTTGTCGTTCTGGAACCTCGATCGCGAGGCCATGAGGTCGGCCAGATTTACAACTTTAATCACATTTCACACACATCTACTACTTCTGAACTTACGATAGCATGAGGATGATTAATCATAATAGAATTACAACAAATCTAAAACGTGTCATTGATAAGATTGCGTTTTTGTCCTTGTTGCATGGAGCTTTTAATCCTGAAGTTCATAAGCCGGAAGGAATGTCGAATTTCTAGAAAAAAAGTAGGATATTTTATTACGTTTTCCGAAATTAAATAAATCTAATTGCCTTCGCCTGAAATTACGTTATAAGCTGTATATATTGAATAGTGCGCATTCAGACCTGGTTGTGACTGCAGCGTTAATTCGTTTATCGCCCTAAGAATGAATTTTGTTTAACTTTATCAGAGGGTTCGTAAACTTAGACATTATCTGTTGCAGTGTCATGCTCGTTTGCCCCGTCTGCTCGTACAACAAATCCTGGTTTTTATACCTGGGGTTATCATATCTCCCCATACCTCAGACAACTTAAAGTACCTTTTCTGCTATCTCTCATAGATGCTGGCTACACAAATGTTATCAGAGACAGATTGAATGCATTTATTTTTTTCTGCATTATTAAGTTAGTGATAAGCCTTGAGAGGTGAATAACTTGCAGCAGTTTCATTTTATTAATTACTTGACGGCGATAGCTTTTAAATATGTAAGGTTGCGAGTAATTTAAGAGTCAAACGACTAAATGTGCAGTTTAATTACGTGTATACTAGTATATGGCTATAATCATTGGGCGACACTACATTGATGAGTAAACGCGACGTTTATCTTCGTCACTGAAGAGATTTTAGCATCTTTATCATAATACGGACTAACTTTTGCATATATTATTGATTAAGAATGTCAAAATTCATAAACACCTTCTACCTTTGATTTTCTAAACGTTTCGCTGCATTCCTTTTATGCAGAATACGAACGTGTGGTGAAGACTTAATATGCAGCCCCTTTTCTTTCAGTCTTCTAGAATTTGTATTCAAGAAGGAGGCCATACGTCTGGTTGTTATGACAGTTGGTCAATAAAAGCTCAAGTATGATTCACTCCTGAAGCCCCGCAATCTTTCACAGACTTGGTCCCCAAGTGAAATGAAAAGTGTAACTTCACTTAAGTAACGAATCCCGGGATCAAATGTTAGGAGATTTATGGACGCGGAACGCCTATAAGTATCTAGACTATACAGTCAAACATGTACGCCGTCAACATAAATTACACAAGGAACCTCGTTCTTAAACCAAATGCAGGTTAGTGGAATGTGGACTAAAATACTTGGTTTTAACCGTATTTAAAAAAAGTCAGTGCAGGTCATTGTTATAACATTGTCATGTAATCGTGAGAGTGCGTGCTAGCGTTCAATCAGAACATGTTTGGGTTCCATTGGCCGTGATTTGATGTGTTAATTTGATCCTGAAGCTTTGTTAGGTCGGAGTCTGTCACATCGTGACAGTCTCCCCAAGTTATCGCTAGCTTTATACTGTTGTTACCCGAGGTAAGACCACAGTGTACATTCAATTTTAGCAAAATGTTAGGCTAAGATTTTTGTTTCATGTAGTTGTATGGAGCTTAATTTAGACAATAGTTGGATGATATTCTATTATTTAATATGACTCCACCTGGTCCAATTATATAGGACTAGTATATCATGCCTTTTCAGACAGGTATTTCAGTTTTCTCTAGTTATTAATCATCGTTTTAGCAATACCTTATTTTGCCCACAAAATTGTCACAAAAGTTGCTATTTTCTTTCCTAATTGCATTTGCCGTTTTGTGAAGGGTTGTTATTTGCGCATCTGTTTTGGGGTTATGTAATGTTAATGTGTGAAAATTTGCTGGCGCGACAGTGCCATGATACAGCTTTTTAGACAGAAGACACCGTTTTAACGACCCTACACTCTGAACTGCTTGTATTCTATTATCTAAGGTTGACGTTGCCACAAGGAATGAACTAAATAGGTCTGATGGATGTTATCTTAAAATCATCGAATGTAAAATCAGTTCAGTATTCTAATGATCTAAACTCTTCTGGCCATCGCCATTGATTTGATCAACATAATTCTATTTCACACAAAACGCATTCTATCTGGCGCTAATATATTCATATTTGACCACAAGCGACTGAAATCGACGAAACTCTTCAAAATAGGCGTTTTATGCACGTGCAGATATGCATATCAATATATATCATATTTTTCATATTTTTTACTGAAAATTATGTAATCAAATCGCCAGTCAGCGATAACGTTATCTGTATTTTCATTCATATCTTTTGATATGTGAAGAACTTCGCCATCTGTTGTCAAACTTGTTATATGGAAGAATCGTAAAACTCCGCGGAGAGATCCCATCTGATCAGCCCATGTAACCAAGGTTATATGACGGATCGTCTGCTTCTATGAAAGAGAACAAGACGTGATCGAACGATATTTGCAATCGTCGTACGTGGTGGAATGACTTAAATTCTCTCGTAAAAATGGTTTACCAAGCATGACTCCATTTAAACTCTCTTTTGAAGATGAAGGTCTTGGAATACCCACCCATTTTGATATCTTTGAATGAAGAAATCTTCTTTTCAAGTATTGTAGAATGAATTAGCAAATTTTTCAAACGTAATTTGTGAATTAAAGTGAGATATGCGCTCGTGTGTACCTAGTGAACTGAATTCTTTGGGGGCAACTCTTAAGTAAATTTATACAAATGAATTTTTTAGTTGTACTTTAATTGATGGTAAAACAAATGATTCTAGACGTTTTCTGATGCATGGGTTCGGACTGGCTAAATACAGATTAATACGTTCTTTTTTTTCCAGACATCCGCTTGAGTACACCGGAAATGTTTTGTATGGTCGTGTAATTAATTACAAATGCCCATTAGGTTTCTTCATTACTATCAGTTATCTTTGTTGTGTACTTTTTGTGGTTTTTAAATATCCTATAATATTTCCGTTGATTTTAACCTAACATCACCTATCGCCAGGAAGCCCCTTCTTGCCAAACATGTTATGAGGAAATTTTTAGTCGCCAAGAAAATTTAAAATCTTTATCAGTATAAAACAGGAACCAGGTCCTCTGTTTCCAATTGTTTACAAACAAAATACTTCGTACTTTAAAGACTTGACCAAATTCTAGCTCTACATTACCACAGTGACGTCACATCAATCTGTAGACAGATTTTATCTTCGATGGAATTTCCGTTGCGCTTGTCTCCATGTGGAAAAGTGATGCAACATCGGTTTTCTTGAATTGCAATCTTCGCTCGCCGTCTCTATCGCGCATATAACCTTGACTCCTCGCCAATCTTCTGCTTTACACATTTTTACATATGCGTCTAAGGATAAGATTACATGGAGAAGTCAATACAAGTTTTATCCTAATCTCATCTTAATCCAAGATAGGTGGTTCAAGGTCGCTTCAATTGCGTCATCTGCAGAGATTAAATTAGTGCCCGGAAATATAGACCGTCGGTTGCTTGAATACTAGTATACCCCTTGGTGGTCCAAATTAATCACGGAGCTGAACCATCTGGAACTGACTTTTTACACCTGTACTATAGCGTGCCTCTGATCGTTAAATAAGCCGTGGTAAATTTATATTAAATTCGCCTTTATCTAGTATCATCCGTTATAGATGGAAGACTTCACTTTTACTATCTCTCATCAGATGTTATCACTATGGCCCGTAAAATAAAGTAAATTGATCAACTGTGGAATCTCTTATTAGAGTGAATTGGTAAAATATTTATGTTGCGTCTCTATAAGCTACCTTAAGTTTATATACATACAGTAATCAACCTTCCTCTATCTAGCATTAACTCAACTACGAAAAAAACCCTTATCCAGTGTAGTAAGTTCAATTTTCTACCACTGAGCCAACAAATAAAAATATTTATCCTTTAAATCTATTTGTAGTTATGAAACTCGTTGCACTTTAAATAGGCAAAATGTTTTATATAAGATAAAGATATTTTCAACCGATAAAATTCCACCTTACCTTACATTCACAATTGCAAATGGAATCATCAATACAATAGTTAAATAATTGAGTCATAAGAAAGTAGTATTTATGTTGTTAAAAATTATCCTTTGTCTCGTTCTGCACACATCGAATTATTTACATCTATGTTAGTACAAATAAACAGAGGTAATATTTTTAAATAGATTAATATTATATGGAACATCATTTGTCTATGCAAGAAAGAGAAAAATTAAAAACGAAATTTTAATTCCAGTAAATTATGCATAATTGTGTGCAGTATACAATATGTATTTTATTACCATATTGAAAGGGTTTCGTCTACTCAACTACCACTCCTACTTCTCACCTTGTAAACCTTTGAAAAAAAATTGAAAAACATTTCAATTCATTTCAGTGTTACACAAAATCGATGCATTAGTTTCTTCAGGTATTCAAAAAATCATTGACTGGCATTAGACTTGTCTGGGTAAATCTTTTGTATCTATTGACTCGCAGGTTTGAGTCTCAATTTTTAATTGATCTCGTTCTATGCGACCTGTATCATGATGAAAAGCAAACTTAAGAAAGCCTTGCGAGTCATAAGATTCAACTGATTTCTTGACGTCGACATCTAATTACACCTCAAAAATACGATTTCGGAGTCTTCATGTTTGAGTTTTACGAATACATGTACATACAGTTCAACTCGGCTTTAATTTTAATTACAAAATCTTTTCATTTTTTCTTTATTAATCAATACAACCCTTACAAGCGTTTTCTTGACAATAACAATGAACATTATTCTCCTAACCGAATTTACAGGGTAGAGAAGATACTTATGTACAGTATATACAAACTACAATATATATAATAGATAAAAATCATAGGTACATGCATGCTGGAGGGATAACAGATAATTTAACCAATTTAAAAAAGTGAAAACTCATAGAAGCAAACCCAAAATGATTACTTCCGGAAAAATAAACTTAAAACTGAAGGGTCGGCTTATATCGGTATAAGGTCGGTCAGGTATTAATCTAGAATGCACTGTGTATTTATCTTGTATATGTAATGTTTTGAACTAAAGAACTCGTGGTATCTATGGAAATTTGTCGATAATATTCAATGCGGAATGGGACACAATATATTTTAAAAGAACATGACTTATGAAATATAATCTTTTGTACACTATTTGACATTAAAATTTTCAATCATTTTTAGTCATATTAAAAAGAAAGAAAAAAATCGTTCTTAAAGACATGACTTGCGCACCACTTGTCGCCTCGGCCAATCAAATCATACCTTTTATATACAGTAACCTAAGTACGTTTGAGTTTGCTTTATCGTACAATTCCCAGTATCAAAGTTGAATTTGTGTAAAGAACGCTAGAATATGTACGTCAGTAAATATGGGGGGGGGGGGGGTTCTCTCCTTAAAGTTTGCTGAGTCGTGTGCATCGAAGAGTTGTGCGCATTCGAAATTGTAAGTGTAAGAAATTATAATGTTAGTCTTACCGTGTTCACCGACCTTTAAAACAATCCAAAGTATTAAGAAATATATTTATGGGCATCATTTCAATTGGTGTGAGTAAAGTATCCAAAAAACTCCATATATTCATTAAAACAAACGTATCTTCAAACAAATGGTTCGATATGGAAACCTCATAATGGTTTTATATGGAAACTTACCAATATTTTCAAGCATAAAATCAATCCCTTAACAGCATTGAATCCATATAATTTTCCTCATTCTTTCAAAAGTACATCAACCTTTTCGTTAAATAGTCCTGACAGACTTATTTTCGTCTGATCTTTTTATTTCCAAAACCATCAACTGTATGAACTTTTTTGAGTCTGACAAAGTCTGCAATTGTGATGGATGTGACCTCTGCATTTTCGATTTGAAGTCGTAAATCACCTGCCGGAATTGGGTTTATATTGCAGTAGGTAATAACTCAGAGACCTGATGTTATAAAGGTGTGTTGAGTGATTTATTGATGCATTGACTGATTAATGAACAGGGTCGGAGTTGAAAATCCGAGAAAATTTCACCAACTTTTCATTTTTATCTTGTGACAGGACGTAGCTATGGACTAGAGAATAAGTATGTAATCAATAGTTCCCATGGTTTGATATGAATAGGTCTTTGATCATTTGAAAGGTCTATATATTACACTTTTTGGGCCCAACGCCTGTCACTGTGTTTGTTTGTCGGAACAATTGAGGCTGTCGCGGTCATGTTCTAATCAAGTATTTCAAGCGAACGCTTTCATTCACGTGAGTGGGGTACCACGATGGGGCACAAAATCAACAATTTACAGTGTTTTATGTTGCTTTTATCTCCTTTATTATATTTGGAAGAAACCCCCAAAACCCGATTAAAACTGTAATTTTACCTAATTCATCTATGTTGTAATGGTGGCCGTACGTTAGAACTGAATGTATGCATTAATTTTGATTTTTCCTTTACAATGTTCACCGTTGTCCTTTGTAATCTATGTTAATTTTTATTTCATTCACACAGCAATTTGCGATTTAGAAGAATTTTTTTAGAATTCAACGAAAATTGACATTTACTACATTCGACCTTTGACAGACTGTATGCTTGTCTATAGATTATGCATTGTTAGAATTCACGTCTCATTTAGGCCTGCTTTCAATCGTCACGTGGACAGTTTTGTCGACAGTTTATAACTGTCAAACGTACACATTAGTATAAGCTCGTAAATCAAGTTTGTTAGGAGCTTCTTAGTTCCTTTTAAAGGACACCTTCAAACTATTTTGCCAGTCATTTGAGGAACGTCACATGGTGAAGCAATGAACAGAAATCAGCAGCACTTACTTGATTGATTTTGTTTGCCATTTAGATTTAGGAGACATAGAGTATTTTTTTTTATAAATAATTTTCTGTGAATGAATATGGAATGTTTTCCACATAGTTTAAACACTATAGAGGCATGGTGCGTAAAGATTTTGCTGAAGACGGTTGGATACACTGTAATGATTGGGAATTCCTATGACACTAAGTATATATTTGTTCATGTTTTTTGTGAGAGTTTTTTCGGGTATATCGAGTAAAGAGAGTGGTTGAATTGATTTATGATAGTAAAGACCCCAACGAGAAGATCACTTCTGGGGCGCCACAATGGAGTTCTTTTTTAAAACTTCCATCATTAAATAGTTGTAGTTAACAAGTTCCTGTGAACTACAGACTCTGGTATTTAACAACATCATTCTGGCCTTTAACACAGAAGACATTCAAACTCTCGAATCAAAGTTTTATAAAAATCAAATTCAAAAATCAAAAATAAACCCAACCATATTAAACTATCCATATTTTGTTTACATGTGAGCTATCTATATCTGAAATAATACAATTCACCATAATATAAATTAATATCATGAAAAGAAATCATGCTTTAAATTTTTGTTTCTTTGTTTGATTATATAATCAAAGTACTGAAGGGACGGAAATTGATTTATTACTTTTTGTTTTGAAATCAACGATATGTAATTTCGCATGGCAAGTAGTTTCTTAGCTGTATTTAAATATTTACGCACATTTTTTATACGGATTCTCGGACTTTTCCAACAAGAATTCCGAACTAAAGTCGGATTAACCCATTTATAAATGTTGAATGATATTTAAAAATAGAATTGACGCCATCAAACTCTTTGATGCATTATGTATCAGTAATCGAAATATTTATGGAAAACCAATCGTACCCAAGCAATTTTTAACAAACAAATTCATGTAATGATAAAGCCAAAGCTGAAGAAATGGCGGTTTGGTAATCAATAGCAGCGAACCGGTCTTATTAAACTCAGGAGGAATACATACGACTATAGAAAATATCATCTAAATGTTCGTACCATCTAAAATATGACTATTTTCAATGTATTTATTAATAAGTTTTCTTGAAAAACAATGCTTCTGAATACATTTCATTGATTTTATGGATTATTTTCACTATTGTTTTCAAGTACTAAGTCTTGTCAGTGGTGATGGTTTTCCATACATAATTTATGCTTAAGTCCAAACACTGTTTTACTTTCGTTTCGACAGAGAAACTGCATCGAAGAATTTATTAAAATCAACTCCCAAAAATTGATATTAATATTTTTATTCTGTTGACAAGTACATTTGTGTTATAATAAGAAGTCACGGGTCGAAGATTAGTCGATTGATCTACTTATTGATGTTAAACTTCACTTCAAGCATATTTTTGGTGTCGATAAAAGGATTCAAAATATTTAATTTGAGCTTGGAATCCTCGGCTACTAGTATTTGGGTTGGGTTTTTTTGGTCGTACCATCAAATAGAATTGTCGAAGACTTCGCTTAAAGTCTCTTACAGTCTCACTGACTTACAGATGATCAAGTTAAAGTTCAAATAACATCGCTTGGCAAAATAGTTGTTGCTTCCCATAACCTCGTGGGTAGCTGCAGAAGGGGTTCGAACTCCTGAATTTGGCCTCGCATACCAAATTAGAAACTTATATAAGAGATTTGAAACTTATTGTTATGAATTGGTGTGATTTAAGAAGTATTAGATAACCAATGACTTATTTTTAAAAGCGACACGTAAGGAAAATGATAAATGTTGGAAACAAGAAACTCTTCGTAGAGTAATGCTTAAAAAAGTCTTTTAAGTAATCTGAAGTTCTGTTTTACGTGGTAACAGTAGGGCTTATACATTGTATGATGGATTAGATACATCCCAGATGTAATTAAAGCGTCTAGCACAGCTATTCCGAAATTTAGCTTTGTTAATATTATTTGTATCAGTTTTCCCTTTTATCAATATCAATTTAAGATCTCTGTCATTATAGAACATAAAAGGAGCTTTCCGAAAAATCGATTTTTCAATCCTAATTATCGTATTCGGCGCACCTTTAAGAAACAAGCTATGAGCACATATACCACCAAACTAAAGTAATTAATATGCTAAGGCTTGGCTCTTCCTCATTAAAGAACTTGTGCAGTTGTACTATAACATAAAACACATGTGACAAAATCTGGTATTTTCATTCATTGTATTCAACCTATTCACGACGACAATGATTGCATCATTATTCAGTTCCCATGCCTCCGCTGCGCCGGACGTGTTCTCCAGACGGGGAAATATCACGGTAAGATCTCCGCTACCATTCTCGTTCTTTAATTAATGATAATTAAAACATTCATATGTAACTGCGGCGTTTTTAACACCGATAATACGGTAGAATTTCGTCCGTTAAATGTTTTGTCTTTTGTTAAGGTTTTCATGACAATTAACGTTTGGGGTTTTTTTTAATTACGAGTATTATTCTAACAATTAAATAATTTTTAAAATACATTTTTCTTTTTTTCAAAGAAACACCTCTTATATTTTGTTACCTTCCGTACGACAGTAAAACACTAACCACGCGTTCGTAGGTGTTGCATCATCATGGAACGTCTATTATGTTTTCATTGCGCGCCATAAAAATTTAAATCAATAATTCATTCATTTTTATTTGTAGTTAAAGATACACTCATACTACAGGTTTGATTATAGTATGCGATTAAGAATGAATTACATTAATTTATAAACTCCATCAGGTAAATACCATGTTTGATCGTACCAAAACGAGTTCCAGGTATTGTTCATTTGACCTTTATTTCTCAACATGACCTTGACATTCGATATCTCAAGGTAGTACATGTAGTTAGAATAAAGCAGAAATCGACTCCCTCTGTTTCTTTTCATTGTTGCAACAGCTTCTATCCGAGCCAATATTTGTAAAATTACATCTAAACCCTTCCGCACATAAGACGTAGCGCCTCAGTCGTGCTTCTTTGTTGATTTCAATTGTCGCTTTAAAATACGTTTTTGAATGAAATTCCCCACTGAATTTAGTCAATGGAGATTCATTCTCAAGACTGTTTAAATCAATAAATCTAGGCCCGTAAATGCTACCTGGTTCATAGTCTGAGCTCCATGTCAATGATATCTTTCTTTTCTGGATTGCCATTGCTCGGGGTTTGAACTTTTCTTCATTCTTCCTGCATTGCATCAAAATCTTTAGTTTTACTTATCCAGTGAAATACCGCATGGTAATAACATTTCTTACATAAATTTTGTCCTGTTCCATTTTGTTGTTAAATCCCTGATAATAGAAAGTACATTATTTTTTTAACGTAAAATGTGAGGAGAATCATGTTAAGCTAATTTGTTTCATACAGTGTTAAAAGGAATTTTTGTGTTGAAGCATCAAATTTAGTTAAGGTTAAAAAAAGTCGTATCTCCTGTAATGTTTGTCATTGTGCTTTGAAAACAGTTGACAACCCTCGTGTGATTTTTTGCAGTGGTATCTAAACTGTGCTTTCGTTTCTTGACTAACCACCCACTTTATGCAGATTAAATCTCCAAATATATACTCAGATAGTTTCTACTTACATAGATCTTTATGAAAATCAAGATTTAAACGAAAAAAACCTTCTCTGTTTGATTGAATTTGACAGCTTGTTATAATAAATCTTTTTTAAAAAAATTATATGTAGCGATAAACCTACAGTGAAGTTATAAACATTTTTGAGATGTCTCCGACTTTCCCTTTTTTCTGCTACATCAATCGCATAAATCATTCTTTTCTATTTTTTATTACAATCCAGGTTACAGATAAATTGACAGAACTATAAATAGATTTCTGATGCTTGTTTTAGACCCCACGGTTTTTTGCACTGGGACACCTGACTATAGCATGTCATCTGCTAGTTTGCATAATTACGTTTAAATAGGTCATGGTTAGTCTGGCACTGTCCTTAAATATCTCAAATTCATTTACTGATATATTCTAGCATTCAAAATTTAGATATTTACTAAATAACTACTTAATCAATCAATCAATAAGAAAAGATTTATTAAATACAATTCGGGGCCTCTGAGGCCATATAGGTACAACTTCACAGTATATGAAAGTCAAAATTTATGATGGCATATGAAAGAATGAAAAAAAAAACGAAAATGATAATACCTTATTTAAGAATTAAGCAGATGGGGATTAATTGGTTAATAATTGATGTATTTAAAATATGTAAAAATACAGCATGTTTATCAAATGATAAAACCGCCATTTTGTTATAAACTGTAATCTAAGGCTAATGTTTTTTCATACCATGATAATTATTGTGGAAATTTGTTTGATATCAATATTCTTGTCGCTCTGCTCTGTTATTTTTACCCGCACGGTTTTCTTGTTTTGACGTCAAAACAATACAACATGTATCTGGAGAAACCACCAGAATTATCTGTTTGAAGTCTGTTGTGAAAAAAATAAGGAAAAGGTAGAGAGTAGAGATGCTAAATGAGAGTAGTTGTAAAGGGCTTTCTAACAGTTATGAATGAATGTGCAGGATTGCGCACTTGGGATCTCCGAGAGTTGTGCGGCTTGATTGACGGCTATTCATTAATAAACAAGCATATTAATTGTTACATTCTTCAGGTAACTATAAGTGGATCTTGACAGTTTAGCTTTGCCCTCCACTGGAGATGCCCGCTGATGAAAAATTGTCTCCAAAGCATGTTGGGATCTCTTTTATACGCCATGCATGGGTAGAGATACATTTGTAATGTTACTGGGCAATCAAAGCTGTCGGCCCTCGCTGATTCTCCCCACTTAGCCCCCCGACAAACACAACAAAATAAGAAATCTGACTCCGCCGATTGGGTGTTGCGTTGTTTAATTTTCTCTGAACTTGTATTTTACTTTTTATTTTCAGAACTAGAATCGAGAACCATCAAAGCTACCATAAAACTTTCCCAAGGTATTCACAGGACGATTCTATAGTGTCCTACGGACATTACGATCCCATCGCAAGAAAGGACAGGTGCTCTAAGTGTTGTGGGGACCGGGAGATAGAAAAGACTTCTTGGGCGGACTGTGTGTATAAAACGTCCCCCAGTCACCATAGAAATCACCGAAAGTGTGCAGAACATTGGAATTTATTTATACGAAATTCTAAAATGATTCGTTGTGGAGGAAAAGTATTGGTCGTTTTGACCCTTCTGTGTTTGTTAGGACTTATATTTGAGGGTTCTTCTTCGTCGATCGTTAGTGAATCGGAAAAAATTCATCTCGGGGAAGAAGCAAACATAGTAATGGTACGTACCTTATTTTTCATCAGGGAACAGTAAAATTGAAATATCAAATGAAAACAGTATTGGCCGTTTCATCTCGGTATATCGGGGAAAAAACCCGGATATTTCTGAAATTTATACAAGTAGTTTTTTGCGAAGCATTCAAAATGTTTGTAAATGTCACAAAATTAGGAACAATAAGAGTGATGAAAGACATCTGGCTTAGCAATGAGTTCTTTGTTTTTTCTATTTCGTAAACGTCTTCAATGTAAAAATATTGATTAAGGACTTATATTTTTAACTTGGATTAAGATTAATTTTAATAAAATTCTAATAATTTGAAAATTCTTAAACTACGTTTCCGTAAATCAAACAGGATATTTTAATTTATCTTGACTTAAATTCTAAACTTGTCTAATTCTTTATCATATGCAAAGAAGTATGACTCAGATTGTAAGTGCGTCTTGCAATTTTTTGCATTTCCTGGCGATGCCCATTACCAGATAAAATTATTATAAAAACTATTAATATTACATAATTAAACATTTCCTGATAAGATGCGAGCGCGTCTTATGTCATCTTGTTAAAATGACAGGAAAGAAAAGTATATGCTAAATACGAATTTCAATTTTTTTTAAAGAAACTGTAAAGTTAATAGGTTATGTTATTTTTTGTCGGCAGGAGGCTGAGAGTGTAACCCTTTCTTATTATGTAACGTTGATCAAAGATTGCAGGAAGCATCGATAAAAAGAGATAGTAAATGTGATACAACAGGTGCCCGAAGTTTGATTATAGAAGTATCTTATATACATCATATCGGCATAGAGATCTTTGAGGTGCAGTTACCAATAAATCATAACATTGAATTTTTTTTATTATTCCATGCACTCCACAGATGGATAAGTCTTAACTGTTAGAATCGTGTACGATAGAAAATTGATTCAGTGCCTAAATCTAAGTTTATTCACCGACTCATCTTTCGGAGAGATATCTATGTTAATCTCATTTCTAAATATAATGCACACCACAGCGATCCTTGATGTCTCAAGCTCCCATCCTGTTCAAACTTTCTTCGTAAACACAAACATAAAAATAAAGTGAAATGATGTCATTTGCTAGCATAGACTTTGTACATGTCTATATTTTCTTGCCAAGTGTACAAAAAAATCTTTAAATGGCTGCAAGATTAACTTGAAGCATTATATTTCTTTAAATTCAAGTTTTTTGGGGGTTTTTTTTGGTATTACTCGTCTTTTTAAGGTTAAAGTATTCTCGCTAAAACTCAAACCAGAAATCAATCAATCTGTGAATTATTTTTTTCGTGTTTCTAATTTCAGCATAGAATTCAACCAGTGAAAATGAGCGTATTTCATCAGCACGCCAAAAATGTATCAAAATACCATCGACATGATTACCGAGATTTATTAAGGATATTTTTCAAAGATCCTAACGTCAGTGACAAAGAAATAGACATGTTCCTTGAAAGAAAAACACTGAAGGATATTTTACCGGAAGAAGACTACTCCAAGAGAGATTATAATTATATGAATGATGAAGCTATGTTCATGGAGGATCCATTAAACTGTAAGTAATTAAACCCCAAATCTGTTGAATCTATAAATATTCGTGGGGGCAATTTTCGTGGATTTTTAATTTTTTTTAACAGGTTTACTGGAAGTTACTGGAAGGTAATTTCGTGGATATCTTTAAATAGGAATTTGAATTTATATGAACAATGTTTTGGTAATGTGTTTTATAGTTCATGAAATTCATTGAAAAATCCAATTGTGGGGGGGGGGGTGCGAAATCAACAAAACTTGAGTTACCGTGAACTCTAACGAATTCAGTCGTAGGTTTATTTCAATGCACTGATAGTCAGGAATATTATAGGATAGACGCAATGTTCAAATTTCCAGGGAGACGGCTTAGTTAACAATTTAAGGTACATGTAATTGAAAGGCAACCTAAATCAGTAGCATGGTAAATACTGGGTGTGCATATAAATTAAGCTAACAATGTCATTTACTCAGTAAGTAGCATTGTAAATACTGGGTGTGCATATAAATTAAGCTAACAATGTCATTTACTCAGTAAGTAGCATTGTAAATACTGGGTGTGCATATAAATTAAGCTAACAATGTCATTTACTCAGTAATCTCACCCAGTTTGGCTTCACTCGCTCTCAAATTTAAAGAGAACTAATCTGATTTCATCCAAACAGACTGAGGAAGTTGGTTGTTTATTCTGCACATCTTTTCCTTTTTAATTTCAAAATCTAACGTAACTTTCATTATCAGTTTAGAGACTGAAACCGGAACAGTTGGCGCGAATGAATGCCTCAACATTTGATCAAGATCCCGGTCTTTAAGATAACGGACTCAATTTTAAAAACTTAGTTGTATTTCATCAAGCACGAACAATTTCTAATTAGTTTGCATATAAATGTAAATATGTTTACTACATATGTCGAAACTTTTTGGAAAGAATAACAATTTTAATATACCTTACAAGAATACTAAATACAACACCTTTCATTATTTTCGTCTTGTCCTTCAAACAACCTCAACCGAATTTACAGAAACAAATTTCAGCACACTTGATATAAATCAGAAAAATAAATTCATAAATGGGTCTTAAAAATTGTTTTACGTGTTCAAAAGAAATAAAAGATTAAGTGGCTAAAATGATCGATTTTAACACCAGCAAAAAATTCAGTATTTCATGTAATACTAAATTGAGTATGTGGGTTGGAATATTAAACATTTAACACATGAAATATATAAATGTTCAAGTTGGTAGTGGGAGAGTTCAAGGCTATTTGACGATTTATTCTGGGCTGTTTATTTTTATTTTGGAAATTCGAACGGACATTACTTATCTGGAAAACTTTTCCTCGTTGCGAAACAATTACTTACAAATGAGCATACCGGGCATTGTATATACCGGAGAAAGTCGCTGCATCATTAGCATGAATGACAACCAAGGGCCGCGGCGTACATCATCCCCTGATTAAATGCAGATCTTCTGAAGTTTAAAACTGTCATATGTCACTCATAATCTAAGAAATAAAAGAAAAACCTTCATTTAAAATTAGACACATTCAAGCAGTGTTTTCTTTAAACGCTTTGATTCCAAGAGTTTAAGCTCTCTTTAACCTTTTGTCGTTTTTACCAACTGAACTCGCCGCCTCACCGTTTACTTAGTACTCCAGAAGTCTTTATCTTCTTCCTTGCTGAGAATCAAACTAACGTTCAACATTCCATCCTCTAAAAATCAATCCTTGCAACATAATTTAATATATTGAATACGTTTGTTTTTTAGATGTTACGTGCGATTTTATTTGAATTGCAAAATATATTCTTCGTCTTGAAACGTCTTGATTCATTTTAAGACGAAAGCTTGAATGAGTACCGCAATGTTTTTACCCGGACTTTTGGTGTTCGGCATAAGTAAGTTTAGGCTGTATATTCTAAATTAAATTTATTTTAAAAAAATAATATTTATCCATTTTCTTTTGCAGTAGCTGAACAAGCCACAGAACACTACGCACAAGTGTTTGATCATCCTTATGCATCGTGTCAGGACCCTCAACCGGAAGTGATATACATTCCACCGGAAGGACATATAAAATATATTCCAGAATACACTATTCTTCATCGATGTAGAAATACAACCGGCTGTTGTTGGGACAAGTCTCAGACATGCACCGTTAAAAATCTGCAAATCGTCACACGAACTTTCTTCGTAAGTGCACGATTTACATTTGTTTCATTAATCATGCAGTGGTTCGTAATTTTATTATATTTTCTTGATACACTGTTAGATTATACATAAAAATTCACATGACCAAAGATCATAAACGACAGACGCCTGGAGTCAGACATTTCCGAATCTACAGCAAAAAAATAGAAAAATGAACCAGACAAAGGAAAAACATGTCGCTTTTTTAGATAAAAAGAAAAAATAATACTAATCCAAAATAGTTATCTTCTCCGCAATCGTTAAACGATGGAATACACTTTAGATAAGGATATCATAAAGATGAACTTTGTCATTAATTTACTACAGCTTTTTATAAAACTCATTCTGGTGGGATGTATATTATCTCATTCAATTGCAAAAACATTCTTCAAGAAATGATAGTGAAAGTAGAAAAAATTTTTTAATCGGAGGGTACGCCTAGAAAGAATAATAATGAAGTTAGAACTCCGGGAGGGCAGTGTATCATTTTTCATATATTTTGTGATGTTTTTGTACTCTTATGATGCGTTTGGGTCGGCTACCTTCGATTCATCATCTCCCAACATTTGTCTTCCGAGATAGAAAGGCTGTCTGGACCTTTATGAAAAGGGACTAAGTTCACGTACATTTTTCCTTTATAACTAATGACAGGTGTTAGTTATCCGACAGCCGACACTTCATTATTTTCTAGCAGCGTTTTTGTACATGTTACGGAAATTGCAATTATATGGAACATCTGTAATTATATCCTTGTAAACCTGAACTGCCATTAATTATAAATCAAGAATTGGTTAGAGTAAATTAATTAAAATGTTATTATTTTGGACAGGTGGTCGATACGTTTTCTGATGATACCATATTACCAAACCAAGCTGAGCAGCTTTTCTTAACGAACCATACGTCGTGTCACTGTGAGCTGCTGAATCCACAGCCAGGGTAAGCGATCGTAATGGTAGCATTAAAATGTCCACAGTATTGATAACACCGCTCTCTGATTGATAAATGGTTGGTTTTGTTTCCAGGTGTGACCAGCAGTGTCCAAGGCCGTTCCGCAAAATTCGAACTGGAGACACGTGCGCGTGTGATTGCCCAGGCGACCGTAATTTAGAATGTCTTGAGATTAAATGGGGGATCGCACCTCTCAACACAGATGGATTCAAGTAAGTATGAAGCATACCGGTATATCACAAAAATGTAAAGATATCTCGAAACTATTATTTGAATTGAAAATTATACCGGTATAATTATTCGTCACTGGTAATTTTTATATTTTGAATTTTGAACAGTCATACAATCACGATAAATAGAATAAGCAATTGAAGTTGTATAAATCGTTGTCATTTTCTTTTTAGTTGTGTAAAAGAACGCCGTTGTATGGCGCCAAACTGCCAGTCGGGAAGGTTTGATATCAGGAAGGGATTCTGTCCGGGAACAAATGAACCTTACCCGCACCGGAAACGACGGAACGTGCAAAGGTAGATGATGACGTCACAGCGTGTTACTGCCTACCTCATCACAAGACGTGGTCACGTGATTCTTCAGTTTCATTTATTCATAGAAATGTGTTTCATTTTACAATTTATTTATTCTGTTCTTCATCCAAAAAACTACGTTGTGATGAGTCTAGTCAAATGACATGCGCGCAGAGCTATAAAGTGCCAAAGTTTTCACGCGTCTGTGTGTGTGTGATGTAGGATACAGATCCAGTCTGTCAAATACAACAGGGTTTTTAGCCAAAATCTGAATTTATATTTATCTAATCAAGAAGATGTTTGATGGACTTTACGTACTTATTTACCCAAACTTTATCTGTGTTTCTTAAGGAATCAGCGACTGGGTTCTATTACGTCTGCTTTTAAACAAGCAACATGTGTGTTAACTTTTGGAGAACACTGTCCGCACAGTCCCGTCACAAATCGAGGTCATTAAGATCAACTCTGGTTCAAGTCAGTCACGTGATTTGTGTCTTCGACGGATGGTTCGATCTGAAAATAAACAACACTGAAAAAGAAAGTATCAATGAAGTGAAAACTGTAATTCTCCTCATCGATATTAGAACAATATTAATTTATGTACATGTAACAATGACGTCATAATACGTTGAATCTCCCTCTTCTAGTAGAATGTAACTATTTATGTTATAAACCATGTATATTTTTGTTGTCTATTTTGTGTATTTATGTAGCGTTAGTTTACACATCTCATTTGTATTGGTGCACATTTATTTATGAGTCATAGATTACAAATTTTTCATTATTCATTAACTTATTCTTAATTAATGAACTGCTCGTTTACGTTGTAATTTTGTGTAATTATACATACTCAAGGATTGTCAAAGGATATTTAATGACCGTTTTTTATAGCTTTGATACCTACAAATGTGACATCAAAACAATTTATCGAAACCCAATGGGATTCAAGTTCATACAGAAAAACATGTGTAATGATTCATTGCATGGTTCTGTAAATTTTTACAAATTTTGGCTCCGTGTTTTATTAAAGACATTGCATATGTGATGCGATATACAAGTTCTCTTTCATATGTTTGATTGTTTTTGAAAATTATGCTCCCCCTTTTTTTGTTCTGTAACATTTTCAAATTAAATCAACATAAAGAAATTAAAATTTACTGTACAGAACTAGGTATAATAATAGTAAATGTTAGGGCACTTCCCATTCCCCATGATGTTGAATAAACGATTCCTATTTTGCGTTAACGTTTGTTCAATCTATCAGAAACTGTTTAAAATATGAGTGTATATAAGACATCATATCAGACAATATATAAAGACATTAAACAAAGAAACGTATTGGTTAGAGCAATTTAACTTGTTGTCTTTAATCTGACCTTGACCTTTCCTTTAACCTTGACTTCACGTTTTCGTTACCTTTCGTTAAAGATATACTGTTGAAGATACTTTCATTGAAATTCAAAAATAATGTATTTTTTAGAGCAATTCAAATATGCCATTCTTTAATCGACCAATTATAAAATCATAAACAAGGCAGTTGAGTTCTATTTACAGTATGAACATATATGTACTGCGACATTTAATCAGGAACATCCGCCCCTTTTTAATCACCGATCCGTTGATGACTTGCAGGGTTTACAGCGTGCGTTTTATATGGCGAAATTTACATGATTATTTGCACGCATTCCCCCTGAATATTTCATAACATACATTGAATATTTGAATCGAGATAGTTTAATGTGGGTCATATTTCGATTGGTTAATTTCTATGACCTTTGGTCCTTATTGCTTTCGTTTGAAAATAAATCCCGCGGAGTTGTACTCATTTGATAAAAGGTAAATTCAATATAATATATGTGACTGATTTTAACTACACGCTTGTTTATAAAACAAGGTGAACACATTTTATTATAATTCAAGTTGAAAATATTTCTATGAAACAATTCTCTTTTTTATGAAAACCTTGGATAACATCTATGTTCGACACGACATTTGTCAGCTTGAATAAATTATTTTTGAGGTTTTGTCAAAACATTCATAGGTTATCCCATTACATATTCTTTTCAATCCTTTGAGGTAATAATGTACATTTTAAATTCACTCGTGGGCGGTATTAATGTACATATTTAATTCACTCATGGGAGGTAATAATGAACATATTATATCCACTCCTGGGCGGTAATAATGTACATATTATATTCAATCGTGGGAGGTAATAATGTACATATTTTAATCACTCTTGGGAGGTTATAACGTACATATTAAATTCACTCGTGGGCGGTAATAACATACATATTATATTCACTCGTGGGCGGTAATAATGTACATATTCTATCCCTTGTGGGCGATAATAATGAATCGTGGGAGGTAATAATGTACATATTCAATTCACTCGTTGGCGGTAATAATGTACATACATGTATTATATTCACTCGTGGGCGGTAATAATGTACATATTCTATCCACTCGTTGGTGATAATAATGTTTCCCTTTCTTTCGCACGTTAAAGAAAACTTTGAAATCAAATATTTGATAGGTTATGAGTTGAAAACTGTTATTTGTTAATCCTTGACTCCGAATTTATTGCGAATGGACTATTGATTTGAAAGCAAAGACGCCAAGCCATGAAAGATTAGATGAATTTTGATATGTAAAAACATTGGCCCTGAATTCTTACATAAAAAGATTTGGCATAGATGTGCTTTACTTTTTCAAAGTGATTGGCAGAAATGCTATAACTTTGATTATGTAATTTATATGAGTAAATAACAAATTATGGCAATAATTGAATATGTAAAGTTCAGTCGGACCTGGAAAAATAACCGGCAGTATCCTGCCGCCAATGGTTAAGTGTCAAAATTACGAAACTCGTACATGTATTTCGAATCTCGTATTTTGAATCTCGAGTTTCGAATGAGCCTTCTGGGCTTCCGTACAAAATTGTGTCATCCTGCATCCTGCACCAGTAAATCGGGTAGTCATGACAATGACTTGTCGTCCGTGCAGATTTTTAGAAAAATAAAGAAAAAATACAAGCAGAACGAAACAATGGACATTAAACATCAAAATATTTTATCAATTTGATCAAAAGATAAGAAAGTTGGGTAGGGATAGTGAGGGATACAGCGGAAAAAGAACTTTCATCTGTTCGCGCATGTCGGTTAACTAAAAACCGTAAGTTATTGGGAGCGAAGCAAAGTCTTTCTCCATAACTTTGTTTATCTTGAAGGGATAGACAACGGCATGAATAATTTGAAATTAATTCTACTTGTAACAACCTACTTGATTGGCTGGAAACGTGTAATCTGCGTAGTATTAATGATTTGACGTCAAAATCGTATTAATCCGCTTGTAGTTACATGTTTTTTTTCTTTCAATATGTAATATTTTTTTTTATTTTGCATAACAACATGTATCATATCTGAAAAAAAGACAAATAAATGAAACCCAGGGAAATGAAAATAAAATAAACAGTATTCCGAGAGTATTCTATAAGCAACGCATGTCCCTTACCAAATTAGAAACATTTTAACAAGACCTTGGACTTTCGGTAGTGTGTAACTATCTATTTCTTGCCTCAAAACAAGTTAAAAATGACGCTGGTTTGAAGTGAAATATATACCGATTGCGTAGTCTTAGCTCAAAAGCCAGACAAATCTTGTTGATTTCAATGAGCTATGGCCGAGTGGCCAGCAATGAAACAGACAGGGCTACGTCACATTGCTGTTTGACACAACTACCCAAAGTCAAAGCTTCTGTTAAAATGGTTCTATCCCCAATTTTAGAAAAATTGTCGTTTTGTATGCTTAACAGGTCTGGAGAAAATTCTTTGATAATTGCTGTATCGGATGGAATGGTACAGTAGGATCTGCATGATAAAGACCCGACCTCTCTTTCTTCACCTTCATTGGAACACTGGTGGAGAGCAGAGTTAACCGATCGTAAATAAGAGTCACATTTAAAATTAATTACGGAAACTAACACATCTCTAAAGTCTGTTCATTGGAAACTACTAGGATTGAGGTACCCAAGTTAGTTATTCTTGAAAAAACTCTGTTGTCCAGTTTTTAGCTTATCTATAAACTGCTAGTTGCGCTTATAACGTAGCTAGGTACAAATGTATCTAGTTCGCTCCTCAACCTGTCAAATATTCAGTGTACAAAATCAACAGATAAGTTACCAACTATAGATTGTCATATATCTGAGACAATCCCACGAGAGTCCTATATTCAGACTAGTAAGCTTCCTAGACCGTTTTACTTAGTGACCTTGTATATCATAACTCAAGCTTACAAGAGGAACAAATCGTGATAGAAGTGAAAATACCAAAGTTTTAACAGTAATTTATTTATTTAGTTTTTAGTCACCCAGGTGACCTATTGCAATCTGTCGTCCGTCGTCGTGCGTCGTGTGTTAAGAATTGAACAATTTTAACTTCTTCTTAAAAACTACATGGCCTATCTTTTCAAATTTAGTATGATGCATTTTTAAGGTAGGGGAACATATAATGTAAATTTTTAGACTCTTGCCCCATAGGGGCCATTGGCGCAAGCACAGTTCTTCAAAATTTGACCATTCATCAAAAATCTTCTGTACTCCCACACATCTGTAGGAAAAACTAAAACCATAATTATGTAGACCAGGATGCCCTCTACCAAATTGTAAATTTCATGTCCCCCGAGGTAGGGTATAGGGTTAAAGTATTTAATGTTTAAAAACTTTACATCACTGAATAGAAACAGACTACATATCTATGAAGACCATTAAACTATCATCTTTAATTAAATTTCTAAATTTCATGACATCTAAGACAGGGGTTCTGGCTGGGGAGGGGGGGTGTTGTACATTGTGTTTAAAAATTAAATTTTAATGAAAGAAATTAGTACATGTTTAGAAAAGAAAATGAATTAAGCTGTCTATTAAAATTAATAACTTTTGAAAGCTTTTGGCAAAATCCTTTTTTTTTTGGGGGGGGGGGGGGTGTAACAGTCAATGGAGTAATCTCCCCGTGCTTGTTCATATCTAATGATTAATCATTGTAAATAATGTGATTTAGCAGTTGAATGATTAGAAGAGTTATACAAGTATTTTTATTTTATAAAACAAAACAACCAAAACAGTTTTTGAAGTTTCTAAATAAGCAAATGGACTTGGTAATCGTAAAACAATAATTGGCTAGCCAAGAACATTGATGATTTTTGGATAAATGCCAGCTGGTGTTACCATTACAAAAGCTGAAGTGTGAGAAAAGAGTAAAAAAGACACTTTGCCATTTTTTTTTGAATGCCCTAGGGGGAGTTTCTGTCTGGCCCATGGGATGGGAGATGGGTGGTTGTTTTAAATATAAAAAATGTATACTAGCCATCTTTAGTTTATCTATGAAAACATATACACATAAAAGCTATCTTGAAAGTTAACAAATATCAGAGTCTTGCACCTTTTCAATATCATTCAATATCATGCCATACACTCTATTATGATCTTAAAGCATTCCACTTAATATATAGGTTTCATAGTCCTTTTGCAAGATTTCAGGTAGAAGGGGTGGTCATTACCATATTTAATTTATTTTACTCCAGAATAAAACTTATCTAAATGCATATATTCCTCAACAGGTCTGTCTAAGGGTTAGTGTACTCAGGTGAGCGTTAAGGCCTGTTGGCCTCTTGTTTTACACTTGGTATGTACCATGCAGTAATCATGCTGTATATTAGCTATACATGTTAATATTGATCTTGCAAGATTCTCTCTCTCTCTCTCTCTCTCTCTCTCTCTCTCTCTCTCTCTCTCTCTCTCTCTCTCTCTCTCTCTCTCTTTCTCTCTCTCTCTCTCTATATGATGCATTGTGCTCACGGGTTTTTAGAAAACGAACATTTCTAATATTTTGTATTACCGTATTTTAAATCCTCTTGAGAATTAAATAAAAAGGAAATGGAGACCGAGAAAAATCTCTTTATCAACTATAGAATGGGTTCTGGGAACGACATTTTATGAACCCATCGGAGATACAATTTTGTTGAGTAGGGAAACTCCTGAAATTAAAATTCTCATAAGAATGCGTGCAACAAGTATTGTGCGCCAAATTCTCATATAATCAGATATCAGAATATCATGAATTGCAACACTGCAGGGTAAAGCATTGAAAGAAACATTATGCATTTATTTCATACAATCATAACAGATTTGATGATAGCAATTATTCAATTGGAAAGAAAGGGGAGATTTTCAACAGCATATGAATGATGCTATCTTTTCTAGTGTAAAGATATCTTTTGGTAATGACTGATAGATGCATCATCGTATAAGTACATGTTACTCAAGCCTCTCTAGTTTAACGGTTTCATGGAAAAAATTGGCACCTTACTCTGTGAATGCACAAGAAGTGTTTTGTTTTCATATTCACAGCTAGGCTTTGTGTACATTGCAAATCAGAAATGATTTGTTAATAATTCCCCGTTTTCACAAAATTATACGAAACTTAAAAATGGGAAGTACAAAAGAAATGAAAACCAAATACACTGTTCATACATGTACCTGAATATGTGACCAACCGACAACATATTTCTATCTGGGCTCGGTGTTACAAAAATTAACAATGAACTTCGCATTATTATAGAAAAATGTGTAAATACAAACAATTAAATGCTTGCAAACTCTTCATTATACCAAACACAATATAAAAATACTGCGTTGTAGAATTCCGTGAATTATGACTTCAAGTAAACTATAGGGTCATTGTGACCTTATAATCTGACAGTGAACAGACCTCTGTCACTCTCTGTAGCACATTCAATCCTAGAGGGACAGGGTCATCATTCTCTGTCGCCCAATCGATGAAGATAGTACGGCATGACCTTGATCTCACGCAGTGAAGGTTAAGGTCATCAAATACTTTCGTCCGGTTTGTATTTTTCAAGCCCCAGAAGACTCTGAAACATCATTAATCAAATTGTCAGATAAAATAATGAAATACATTGACCTATTCCAAAACTTTGGAAATTATATCATTCCAAGAAAATCACAACGACATGGCAACCTTTGTCTCTCATATTTTTCTAATGAGTTTCAAACATTTCAGGTTGTATAATACATAATAAATAAACAGAGACTCCCTAAGGCTATATATGCTTTACGGTAGAGTTTGCATTCGGATTTTTTATCATATTTTATTAGATTGACAAAAAGCGATATTCTATTTACGTGCTTTGACTTATATTACGCAATTTGACTCATCGTGAAATGCGGAAAAGATTTAAAAGTAGCTCTTCAAGATATTAAACGTCAAGCTGGTATAATTTATTTCAAAAATGAAAGTGAAACGATGACATCGGGAAATGAATGGACGCACACATTGCACAAAGGGTGAATAATATATCTATTTACGGAGAAAAGAAATTGCGACGTCGTCCCAGTAACCACAGTGAAGCTAATGGTCCGTCTGAATTGAATTTATTTCATTGGATTGGATTCAAGTCCTATAGCTTTGATAATCGTCTCCTTGTTAAACATTCAGTGTATATTAGATTACCTACCATATAAATATCAAATATTCCCATGTGGAGTATGGGTTCAATAAAGTTGTTAGATCTTTAAAGTTAATGTGAACATGAAAAAAAAACAGCAAATATTTTTCAAGATTAACAATAAAGTCATTATACTTGCTCTAATCTTCCCCACTTCTGTAAGAAAGCTAGTTTTGCTGCAGATATTTCTATTATTTGGCTTCAAAGACAAAGACTCGTCATTCTAAGTTATAGATAAACACTATGTAAATATTTGAAGATCAACGATAACAGATTATGCATTCAGAACTGTCTTGCAAAAGAATACTTTTGACACACAGAAAAAGTGTAGTACGCCTTCTAAATATCACCATGAATACACTGGATTTGATCTTATAAAACATGTATGCAAATCAGAATTTAGGATGCAGTTACATGTATGTTTTGAATTTTGATTTCATACGAATTATAAATAATTAGAAATCATTAATATTTCAAAATATAATTAGATAATATAATTAGATATGTATCAATTGTTCCCATTGAGCTTATTAACCTAGTCTACAAATCACCTTTTCGAGAAATAACTTTTGCGAGAAAAAGCGTAATTTTCGAGATAGAACTCATTACTTTCGCGAGAAAAAAAACAAATTACAGTATTTGATAAAGTTTTTATTTTGAAAATTGTATGAAGCTTTGTTTTAATCATATGTTAACTATTGTTACTTGTATTAAGACCTTCCTTATTTAATTTTTATAAGAGGAATATTATATTCAACAGTTAAATATAAATACATAATTCAAACTTCTGAGATCTCTAGTAAGATTGCGTATATAATGTTAACTTCTTAAATTCATTCTTATCTTGGACTCTGCATGACGTTGCTTAGAAATTAAAAATATTATAATAGGGTAGGGATATTTAAAATAAGACAATTAATGAACTACGCATTTGTTCGCTAAATTTTCGCATCGCAAAATTTTTAAACTTATTCACAAATTTTCGTGCAACAACGCCATACATGTAGTTTCGTATTCGTTACAGAAGAAGACATGTTGCATTAGATTTTTTTTTTCCCGCAAAAGTGTCGCCTTGTATTGCAAAGTTACAGGTTAATTTGTTATTGTAGATTTACGTTATATCTTGAAAAGTTAACTTTAATTTGCGATGAATTATAATTTTTTGCAAAAAAATTGGCACGATTGGCCTTCGTAATGTACTTATCTAGGTTACTTGGTCTAATAAAAACTGTGACAAACCCATATTAAATCTATTAAAACATGTCACCTTTGACTAAAATATCGACATTCATTTAATTGCAACTTTAAACATTTTTGTTTCGATATGAAACTTAATTGTAAAAGGCAACAAAATCAGACAGTCTAATGTTACCATACCAGTTACTGACCTGTACAGCAGCGGCCTTGTTTTTGTTAGCGTTCGTATCGCTCAGTCGATAGTGTTTGTATAATAAAATAACTAAAACCGGCAACATTGTTGTGCAATCAATGAAGGAAAACTCAATAACAGGGTAACAAATAATAACGTTTCATGATTTTTCAAAGTAATTAGAGCTCGGAAGATTTTGCGCCACAACTTGGATTTACATCATTTATTGCATTAAAGTTAAATAAAATTAACTGTTTGTTCTCTAGGCCGGGGATTATTTTTAACACTTCTTTAAATAGTACAATGATTCAGAAAGAATAAACAGAACTTGGGTGTGTTTCTACAATTTGGAAAAAAAACTGACATCTAAATTGATGTCCAAGTTAATTACAAGAGAAGGTGTCCTGGATGCTGTCGACAAGATAACAGCGGTGTGAAATTATTGCTGGTGTTGTCGACCCCCGTGTAACCAGAGAAATATCTGTGGTTTTCTTTATTAATTAAAGAATAAATTCATAGGACATATGTTACTTGTCTGGGCTGGTGTTACGTAAATATCAACATATCGTCCTCTACATAGCGTCCATTTCCTTTCCCTGAGTAGCACGGTGTACACAAGGTGTACATCTCATTACAGGCTGGTGATTCCTCAACATCACAATTACTCTTAAATGTAAAAAGTTATGATTTGTGGCAAAGTTGTTGATATTCTGAAATTTGGATAAAAGTTATTAGTTTAAATCGATTGGGATAATTTCCTAGAGTCGAAATGTCATTGTAAAAAACTTGGCAATAATATATAATTACATGTATATGCTTTTGGTTTCTTTAATATATATATTATACATAAATATTCATTGATAAGTTTAGATATGTTTGTTATATGTATATTCTGAATTTCGGATGGTCTGTTTCAACATTTAACTTCTTTGATGGCAAATATGGATATATAAAGTTGACATCATTTTAAAAAAGATACACCAAACACAGATAAAACAAAAAGCATGATGATAAATGGAATCAGCGGTTAACCTAGACCTAAACCTAGACTTGAACCTAGACTTGAAACTAGGCGACAAAAAAGTGGAAAATTTCAAACTTTCCTTTGCATAGGCGCCACAATGGACAAGACTGGAGGGACAGAAGTAGTCATAATGAAAAGACTAGACTTAGCCAGGAGTGCCTTTTCACCTCGAAAAATGTGTATGGAAGACAGTGGAAGTACAATGAAAATATGACACACTAATGTCATAACTGTGTTGCTGTTTTCTCCATGAGAAAAATGATGAAAAACTGGATCCATACGCAATTATGTGTGGTCACTTCCTCCATCCTATCCTGCTCCCGTGATAACCGAGATAACCCACGGTACGTGTACGTGTGTGATTGGGTTTCTTTACATCCCCGTCACCCCTTGTAATGAAATGAAGCTGTAAAACCAGATCAATCCGGTTGTTCTGACAGTTACCCTTTTCTTCTTCTTTTTTAAAATGCTCTTGGATGAAGTAGTTAAGAAAAAACAACAATACTTGATTTTCGTGATGCATTTATCTCGGATATTTTGATACCCAAAAATAATGTTTTTTGGTGTGATGTTTTTACCTCATGGCTATACATGTCATGAAGATTACTGAAAATGAAATGTATGCGTAAAATAAATTTTATAATGTTTCAGTATGGTTTAATTCTAATACTAGTATAAGGATTAATAGCAACAGTGGGTTTTTTTTTACGCATATGGTATCAAAATGATGTTAAAAATGTTGGTGATATTTAATCAAAAGATGGTAAAGTTCTATCAAAAGATATGTTTCAGCAAAAGTTCAATATTCTATGATTATGTGCAATGCAGTACAATAATACTATTACTGCTATTTCCAGTTTTTTAAATGTAGTCAATAATTTAATTCTATGTCATTTGGCAGAAATGTTATGACAAATAGCTGTTGTCCATATCTGACAATATTTTATTAAATAAGAAATGAACAAAAGTGATTTATGATTGTATTAACAAAAACAACATTGTCCCAACTTTAATTAACAAATGTACAAGCTGTCTCCCCGTGGAGTTATTAAAAGTATATGTTAAAAGTTTGTTTTAAAACTTCTTTTGATTCTTCACTACAGTAGTTACAGTACAGCATCCTTCATTGGATTCTCTCCCTTCATAGGATTCCCCCTCCTTCATAGGATTCTCCCTCCTTCATACTTCATACGATTCTCCCTCCTTCATACGATTCTCCCTCCTTCATACGATTCTCCATCCTTCATTGGATTCTCTCCCTTCATAGGAGTCCCCCCTCCTTCATAGGATTCTCCCGTTTCTAACTTATTTGTATATTTTTTTTTCAATATCAAGAGCAGTAATCGATTCACTGTGTAAATTAAAAGCATTTTACTTTACTGACGTGAATGTGTGTGCATGTATGAATGGGCGGTGAAAGGAAACAAAAGAATTTTTTTTTAAAAAATCATTGTAAAACCTATATTTTCTCTAAAATTTAGTTTTAAATACGATGAATAAATCTAAATTTTTAAAAAAGTGACCGTCTCGCAGTTTTATTATTTATATCAACACATGTTACATTTTTTTACAACAAAATTATTCCTTGAATGTGATTATTTTTTAAAATTGTTTTAATTAAACTGTTAATTTGAAGGAAAAAAACAACCTTTTTGGAAATACAAATAGTGGTGCCACGCAAGCTTCGAGATGGCGAGAGAATGTGCTAAGCATTTTCACTATCCGGAATAAAGTTGCTCGGCTTTACGGGCTTTAAAATTATTTGGCGTAAAGCATTTCCTTGTAAACAAGTGCATTCACTCATGATGATGATAATGAAGACAATGGAGCTTTAAAACCCAAATCTCAGATATTTTTTTTTCATTGTAGACAAGAAATGGTATTTATTCTATTCGTTTTCAAATATATACTGTAAAATTTTATTGTGAAAATGCAGAAATCCAGTTTAAATTAATACTGGTATTAAATTGAGTCGTGGCATGTAACGGAATAATCTATACCTTAAATTATTTAATATACAAGTATCGATCATCTTTAAGAGCTATTACCAATATATACAATGTAAGTATTGTGATTGAATGCCAAACGTCTTTGAACAGTTTTTTTTTTGTACTGAAACTGAGACACTGAGATATTCTGACATTTACCATGTGTCTGAAATTGCGAATTCCTCTCAGCAATAAAATGTAATTTTAACTAATAATAGGTTTTACGGTGTGACCATTGGAGGGCAAATGCAGTAACACAATCACATTTCATTATCAGATTCATTAAAAATGTACACAGTTGGATCCGCCAGAGACATAAATAACAGAGATTGGCAACTGATCGAAATCTCGCGGTCCCTATTGTAAAGTTTTACCAGTTTATATCAGTATATCTTTCTAATAAACATTATATGGAAATATAAACAGCTAAAACCTATTACCAAAACATTCAAAATATATTTTCATGAGTTTATGTCATATAAACAATATCAAAAGAGGAATTTTAGTGGGCAGTTGGCTACCCGTTGTCCGAGATTTCGTCGATGTTTTATAGCTGGTCAAAATATTTACTTTTTATGAATCTTATTTTTCAATTTTTTGTTTCAAAAATGTCTAAAATCTATGCACATTTTTCATTGATAAAAACAATGTACTTTCGGTTTAAGATCAATATCTCAGTTTACTAAAATGTAGTTCTTAAAGTAAGGTTGGTCCCGTACCATTTTTCAACAACAAAACACGCTAATGATGGAGTTGCCAATCTCTGTTATTTATGTCTCTGGATCCGCCAAGTATTTATTCATTTTGCTTATGGTTGTGTGCTCAGTTTGCATTGTGTTGTCATGATAGTAGAGCAAACATCATTCGACAATTTTCGTCAAAGTGACAATGCTCCTAACATTTAACAAGAATATAATTATTTCTGTCAAAGTAACAAAGCTCTGAACAATTTGCAAAGAAAATGATTAGTTGCAGAACATTTTTTTGATAATCTTTTAAACAATATTTTTAAAGGATTTGTTTTAGAATAAATGCTGAAATTTAAACAGATTTAAGCAAATCTTTGTGGACAAGATTTTTGCGTGAGATTCAAAATGTCGGAGTACAGATCGCCATAATGAATCACAATTTTTGAGTTCATTAGGTATAGTATGTAATCTCCAAAATAGTCAATTATTCTCAAATTTACTTGTTACATTTATAAAGAGAGCAAGCTTCCCTCTCACATGCTTTTTGGACTCGTGTCTTAGAGTCTTTGCCCTCCATGAATAGACATTTTAATGTATTTTGAATTAGGTCAGCATGAAAATATTCATGCATAATTTCATTAAACATCTTATTTTCTGACATATTGTTTTTAAAAATGAATATTTTGTACAATAATTGATAAAATACTAGATTTACAGTAATCTTTGAATCAATTCCCAATATCCTATTGTAAAAGTCCATACATAGAACTCAATATGATAATTCATATTTATGTTTATATGTACCCAATACTCCCTTTCATAATTCTTCTATTTTGCCGTCTTTGGTCACTTCAACATCATATGAACCCTTTCCTAGTCTTCTTGGTATGTTTTGTAAAAAAAATTAAACTTGTCAATATTGTCATATGTGGGCCATGTATGATTCTTTAACACTTCTTATTTCTCTGCTTATAGATAAAAGAGCTGAATGGAATGGCAGAATCTGAAGCCACACAGATAGGTCTGGACATTTTCAGTGAATTTCTGGAGGTTGCCATTCACAGTATTCTGTATAACAGGGAACTATATCCTGCCGGTGTGTTTGAAAGGAGAAAAAAATACAATGTCCCTGTACAAATATGTGTTCATCCCGAGGTTAATCAGTACATCACACAGGTAAATATACGTGTACATGTAGATTAAAAGATACAAAGTAGGAAAGTACTGAAACATACTGATATGGGTTGTGCGAAAATGTTCTAGACATCATGTTTCTGAACACATACCGGTAAACTAAAATTTATTGTTTATGTGATTAATTAATCATGAAGTGAAAAATAAGTTTTAGAGAAGTTTTAGTTTTGTTATATGCTTTTAAATCATATGAAATGTTTATGTGATTTTTTTTAAATTCAAGTATTGGGGATATAAGTTTTTCAATCATCATACATAAAAAAGAATTGCTGAATAATCCTAAATAATTTTACAGGAAACTTGAAATAACCAATGTACTTTGTAAATGTACTATTAAAAATATATGCAAATTTATACTTGAAACTGCAGAGACAGAAGCCAGTACCAAACTTATTTGCAAAATTTTTAAACAATTTTCATATCTCATTGTGGATATACATGTGTGGTCTTAAAGTTTAACAACTGTTGTTTGCATTTGGAATCCTCCATCTTGATTAATTTATGACTGCTACAAATTATGCTGATTTGCTGAAGTGTTCTGCATGCAATTATGGTATCAAGTGACACAACTGCATTTTCACATGAATGCTAATTAACAAAAAATTTGCTCCATTATTAGGACTAGCAGAGTTCTTTTTCACTTTTGAAACTTTGGTACACTAGCACAGTAGTTTTGTTTTTCAACAATATTTGTGTTGAAAAATAATGTTTTCTAATTTCGTTTTTTGAAATCAAGTAATTTTATAAATAGTACGTCTAGTAGATTCATTGTTTTGATATTTGTTTACCTGGTTCATTAAAGCCTGCTCTATCCAGACACCTTTGTCTTCCAGGGAATGGAAGAATCAGCATAAATAAATCACAATTTTATCATGTTTTTCACAGCTACTAAAATGTGATGCCATTAAATGCCCTGAAGTTGAGCATCCAGTTTATTGACATCTTTACATCCTAAAGTGAAATTGGTGTAAGCTACAACATAGATATATAATTTATTTCGGTTGAACTCGGTGAATTAGAATAAAATTATTTTCTTTTGTGGAAACGCCAATAAGAGATAGGGGCGGGGCTTAAGGTTTTGTAGGTAAGTCGTGTTCGATATGTATTCATTCTGGCGTTCAAACTTTGCACGAGAAAGTTTAAAGTGTATGATTGTGGTAATCAGTACTTGATAAGGTTCTTATTGAGTATACTGGTATTATGGTAATGTGCTCTTGAGCATATATGACAAGCTGCTTGTCAAATGAAAACTTCAGAGGTTTTCAGATATGGTTGATGTTGAATATTGCAGAATATTGATGTTGAATATTGCAGATTGTGTGGGAGTGACTTTCTGTAATGCAAGAACGCAAATGCAAAAAATGAATACATTTAATTTTGTATTGTATTTTGTTTTTGGTGTTTATTGCTCTTGTTAAGTGCAAGTACAAAAGAATATTACTCTATGAAACTATTACATCTGAAATATTTTATTGCTCATATTTTGCTTTCTTCCTAGGTTGTCAATGGAATATCAGAGTTCAACTCAAGTAATCAGCTTGAAAAAGTTGCTCTAGTAGTTTGCAATAAGGAATTACAGCCATTAGAAAAGTTCATTCTGGAGATCAATAAGCCAGATATGGCTCAAACCCAGGTAAAAGGGAAGCAACTGTAGATTTTCCTCCATAAACAGAATTAATGTGAAATCTGAGGTTGTTTTTAAAAAATTCATCTTTTGAAAATGTCAGTTAACAGAATTAGTTTTTGCACTGGGATTTATAGCAATGGGGTTCTGTTTCATATTTCCATCTCAAACTTTAATAGAATTTTATGTATTTGTAGTGCTTATTGACCCTCTACTTTCTGCCTTTGTTTTTCTTTGTTTGAAGCAGACAGACAGATATCTTTACCAGCTGGAGCAGTCGTTGAGGTCATTTCTTTTGAAGATAAACATGGCTGACTCCCTCCTTACACCCCTCCCCGCAGACTGCACATGGACAGTTCATGCCACCACCAGTGAGTCCGCAGCTGCCAAGAGGTTTGACACAAACTTAGAGAACAATTTCCCCTGGCTAGAGGCCTCTGAAAAAGAGACAACTATGGACAATGCCTCCATACTTCCCTTGAAATCAACGACTTCTCCCTACATCAACATGCAGATGTATGTGGAGGAATCCAAAGAGTGTAAAGACAGCTGATGCCTGGGAAGCACTATTATATAATATATTTTGAAATGACAGAGAGATCTCTGAATTTTATGTTGTGTTCAAAGAGGGGAAAATGCCTCAAGTGCCTGAGAATGAATGTATTAGGTATATATCAGGAAAAATATATCCTGGTTCCATACTTTTATATCATAAGTGATGAAATTAGAAATGAAAATTAAGGTTTTTGTACTTGATTTACTGAATTGTTCACCAGAGCTAACTTGGTTTAATTATTATTGTCAGTCAGTGCAGCAATAATCATTAGACAAGTTCATATCCTATTTTATTCTGATTTCATTTTCAAAGTTCCATTTCCTGTTGTGCATGTTTGCTATGACGTTTATGATGTCAATTATATTCTGTGACTGTCACATTTTGTTGTACGTTTTATCATAGCATTGAATGATTTAATTTTGGCGTCGTCATGTGAGCAGGCAAGTTGAATAACATTCGTTAGCGCTTTGTGATAATTTGTCTGCTCAACTGATTGCAGTTATTGACACGCCGACATTAAAGATAAACGATTTAATGCTTAGATGTACATTCCCTTATTGACGAAATTAATTACTTTGTTAAATAATTCCGTATAAATTGCAGATCACGGAGGGAGTAAATCAGTAACGCAAGAATAGCAGATTAAACTGGTTATTGCATTAGATTGTGGGATGAAACTTTGTAATATAATCCATGAAATATAACTCTTGAAATTCTGCTTTTAACAATAGAGTCAATTTTATCATTAATTAATTGTAAAACAACCTGTTGTACAAACATATATGAAACATATTTTTAAACAAATATTTGAGAGATCAATGTTTGGGTACTACTTGTGTATGTTACATGTATATTCATACCCAGTGATTAGGTTGTTGCATTAGCGGCATTTAAAGACGACAGAAATTAATGGAAAAACACAGTAGAATGTAAATATTTAGAATTGATTATTAGTTTATGTGTTCTGGAGTGTATACACCCATCTTATGCTTTGTAAACTGGTTCACAGATTTCCACTTGTTCCGTATCATTGTTGACTTTGATGCTTTGACCCTCTGAGAGGACAGAATTCGGAATTACATCCCACTGTCGTATGTAGAGAAGTGATGTCCCATGATTCTCTGGGTCTGACCTCTGACCCAGTCGGATAGCTAGGTGTTTATGGCTGTAGATAACATGTGAAATGGCGTCGCTGAAAATATCATCTCCATGACTACAGTAGCAACAGTAGAACTCATATCTGTCACTCCTCCTGCAAAAGACGCAGAGTTATCATCTGAATTTAACATAGGCCATAAAATGAAAGAAAAATCCACAAGACATCGAACCCCTTTCGTAAGTAAGCAGCTGTAGTACAGGGGAATTCCATGTTTATTAACCCAGTCACATTTAACCTGTAGCCCTGAACTTACTAAGATAAAGCGGTATTCATGCCAAGTTGTCTTGCCAATTTAACATACTAACCTCTAGCTCTTCTATTGCATTTGAATGCACGTCCCCAGATATGCAAAACGTGCATATAATGGAAAAATGTATCCTTATCTACTGAGGATAAAGTTTACTCAGAATGCAAAAAAAAATCTGATGGATGGGAAAACCCTATATTATACATTGCCAGCCTCTGATTGATATAGACTAAGTGTTCTTTTTCAATAAAAAGGCCACTCGTAAATTTCATTCAAGTGGCATAAGTTCTTGGAAATACCCCTTAAAGATTTAGAGGATGACTTTCTTACTAATATAACACTTTTCTTTGTAAACGGAAATAGAAGGACATCGCAGCCAAGTAATTTTAAAATGATCTAATTTCCTTATAAAACAAGTTTTAGCCTCAATGCTATGAATAAAAACTAAGTTATAAGAACACTAAACCATTTATTTTTCTAATTGTTATATTGTCCTTCTTTTGCTGGCATTAAATACATTTGTGGTTGATGATAAAATGTTTGAGTTTGTCAATACTTTTTGCGCAGTATACATGTAAGTGTATGTCGCACAGTGACGTGCAGGAATAAGAGAGATGTATTGACGTACAGACGGATCAAGGTTTGTTATTATATACTTTACAAAACTTCTAAGTGTTCATCCTGATAAAAAGAATGATTTGAAAATTGCGAGATAAAATAATGTGAATTTTTCAACATTTCGTAAATGATGTGTCTTCTTCATAATAGCACAGATGATATAGGAAAACACCGATTGAAATCAGGTACCCGTGACAAAATCTCAAAACATTAAACTGGAGTTGATCTGCGCGTGCTTGATATGATAGGCAACTCTTTGTGATTGATACTAGTCTTTACTAACTGATAGTTTCAAAGGATAAACAATTACAATGGCCAAAATTATTATTGGGGAAAGACCCAAAGCCAACGGACTATTTGTGTCTAGATTGTTCTTACGCCAGGTTTTACCCACTTTATATCTGCTGTTTATTTTGCCCTCGACATTGTTTTAAATATCAAGTACATGTACATGTAATCCGTTTTAATTTAATTTAGTGTAATGTCATTTCCATCGGTAACCTAAAACAACCCGACAGCTCCCGGGCGAAACTCAACGAAACCGGAAGTGTTCGTGATATTCAGCAAATGTGAAGGTCTCGGGTCGCAACCAAAGGTCAAGGTCAATTCATCGTTCTTAACTACTTGGAAGTTCGGCGGAAATCAGTCACCGCGACGGCAAGAAAAATAAATTGGGGATATTTTATTTAGTAAAAACATTACACTGGGCGGATACTTACAACTTTGGTTCAGTGTATTTTAATGATCGGAATGTGGAGAACAGTTTGGGCAAAATGTCATCTGTTTTACCCCAAGTCTACCACGGCATGTCAGCGAGTTAAGAACAAGTTCTACTCATTTGAACAGTTATATATTTACGTTTTGACAACTAAATGTAGACAGAAAGTAGAGGTTAGTGGCCCAAACGTCTGATTGATGTTTATATATGTCGTAATTTATAGTCTTGTTGTAAATAGCGCACGAATACACTGGGTGGTAGAAAATAAATATACACATTGGAACATTAGAACGAATATTAACTTGCAATGCAACCAACCAAGCAATTCATAAAAGCTGAATTTAACCTTTAAAACTTGTTTTTAATGATTTTAAAAAATACAAAAACCAAGAAACTTGCAAGCAAACACTGAAGATTTGATAAATTCTTAAAATCATGAAAAACAACGATAGAACCAATTTACATCTTATGACAGATAGGGTGTTGTTCTTTGCTTCTAGCTTAGACACTTACCTTTTGATGACTCTCTGCCGCGGCTTCAGTCGGTAAGTGGCTTCTCTACCACTAGGTACACATGCGGTGCATGCAGTTAAGGGATGGAGAACCGAATTGGGAAACAGTGGGCGAGACGATGCCAACATTTCTCCAACCGGTATTCCGAGCGAGATCTGAGAACTCTCACCTCGTTACCTGCCAGGAAATGATGCCCAGATACGCCGAGAACTCATTTATAGGTTCCATCTTATTGGAATCATGCTTAGATTATTTCATTTTTCGTGACCGAAGCTTCAAAAGACAGAGAACAGGGAAGCTGATTACTGAGTAATTACGTGAGAGTAATTGTGTTGTGTGACGAGAGGGATCATTTCTGTCTCGTGCTATTGAAGTATTCCCGTCTACTACGGGATACTTTGGAATCGTAATAACAGCAGAGAAATCCTTGGTAAGAGCATTTCGCCACTCAAATTAAAAAATCCTTATTGCAACAGACATGATGTCTAGTTTATATCTAATGCACAAAGAGGCGTTTATATATCATACATGCTTTATTTGATGGTATTAAAAACATAAACATGAAAGTTCACAACATCAATACCAATGGCGATAGTAAGAAGAAGAAAATGAAGGGAAATTTTCCTCAGGATTTGAAGATCAAGAAGGTACATGTGCAGCTGATTGCACCATTTCCTTTTACACTCCCTTTCACGATGGGGATGGTGCACTTTTGATATTTTTGCCTTCGGTCCTTCTATCACACCTTCACAAGACTAATTTGTTCGCTGTCATTATTGACTTTAACTTCGAATCCCTTTTCAGCCTCCTCTCTTGGGTGTATTTTCCATTGCTTAACGTGATGTTCATATGTTTGGTTTTTCTCATTATAAGTCCTTTTCCTGATTTTCACCTCCAAATCTCCGTGAATTCTAACCACGTGGTTTACAGCATCATCAAAAGTGTCTGATCCAACAGTACAGTAGCCACAGAAATACGTGTACTCCTCGCTTGGCCTAGAAAAATAAAATTAAAAAAAAAATGATGAAAAACAGTCTGCATGGTCTTGTTGATCACCTACAGACGAATGTTTGATGATGTCTACATTTTGTCCTTGGATCGATCAACTAGTTTCAAAATGTTGTAAACAAATCTCTCTTACCGCCGTATTCCATTGTAGGTTATGTGTTGTACATTTATACAAATCAAATGTTTTATATATTACGGATGTGTGTTTGTATACGTGTTTAAAAGAGAGTGTGTATTTGTGAATATCAAATAGATTACTCAAATACTGACCGAGTTTGAAATACTGAAGGTTATATAATAACAGTCAGTAATTCTAATAATAGAACCCATCTAAAGAACAAAAACTGATCACTTAATTACATATATCCAGATGTCGTAAGTCCTTTAAAACTAACATCAAGAGGGAGTATGATATCTGAAACCAAACAATAATATAGTACTCACTTTCTGATCACTTTCTGTCTCTCGATTTTGTGTCGATGGTGATGATGAAACATCCTCAGTCATGGAAAGAGTCGATGCAGAATAACATTTTTGACGAAGAGTAAACAAATTTTCCAAAAATAAAAACAAGCTACCAAAAAATTAATCTGCTCCCTGCTGTATAAACAACACAGCCTTCCATCAGAGGCCGATCTCGTGCACTGAGAGTAGAGAGGCGATATCCTGCGCAGGAGACATTCGTCGCTCTGTACAGGAAATTTCTTATCGTTTATTTTTTGAAGTGCAGTTGCAGTGAATTACAGCACATTACATATCGGAATATCCAACCACAATAACAGTTATAAACACTTCGAATAGGAAAGCTATTGTGCATTTTCCGTGTGCCTTGTAAATAGATTAATTGGGGTTGACCTTGTTAAACAACTCAGTCTTATGGAGTTTGAATAAAACAGGGTTTATATTTTTAAAATGTTACTTTTTATAATTTTTAATAGGCACATATATTCACGAATTCCAACATTAAGTAATTCAGTGAGTGTACTATAGAAAAATAATGATTGTAGGCTGAAATATGTGTATATGTGTTTAAAAATGATTTTTTTTAAATTTATCTCTCATATATATATATATATATATATATATATATATATATATATATATATATATATATATATATATATATATATATATATATGTAGATAAATAAAGCCTTGGTACAGCAAAAATACTTAAATAAATAAAACAGAATGCGACAGTCCAAATTAAATAAATTGTTTACTGTTAGCGCTTTCAGCCATGTCGGCTCTTCAGACAGTTATACAAAATTCTGAATTTTGTATAACTGTCTGAAGAGCCGACATGGCTGAAAGCGCTAACAGTAAACAATTTATTTAATTTGGACTGTCGCATTCTGTTTTATTTATTTAAGTATATATATATATATATATATATATATATATATATATATATATATATATATATATATATATATATATATATATATATATATATATATATATATATATTACCATGGCTGACCTTTTGAAAAGGGGAATGTAAACCTAGTTCATAAAGTATCCTAATTTTTAAACAGAGAAAATGTTGTAGATTTGATGTAAACGTTGACAAGGAAGGGAAATGAAAATCCTTGTAGGAGATGAATGTCTCTATCGAGAGTATCTGAGGGACTTTTTATTCACGGGAAATTCACAAAAATAGGTTATAACAGAAAGGTCGGAAAAATGACTGAATTGATGATATAAACGACAACATTAATGATGTCAACTATTTTAAGAGTTCCTGAACAAAAAAAAACCAGAATCAGGTCAAAGTGATTATCACTGTACTGCTGGTGATAGATTCTTCATGCACATAGATTTTGTCGATGTTCAAGTTCTATGTTTAATGTGTCCTATTTAACCTGATTGAAATTGATGTGTTTTAATGTAAAACATAGAACCTTTTATTCTATCATTAAGATAAAGCTATCATAATTTAAATCCCCAATTTTAATTTATGCCATTTTTAATATACACTCATATCCTTCGGTATAATCGTGACCACCAGTTTCTTCTTTGAATTGTTTGATTTTTCATTATGCAAGTTTACTATTTTTTTCATAAACGTCAATGAGACATTTGTTTCAGAAGGGCAGTTTGATCAGAAAAATTGTTTTGAAATAAATTTTAATTTTTTTCAAAAATAAATTTTAAACTACGCTGTTAGATCTTTGGCTTTTCCGTTAAAGTTATTTTTCAGAACATCCGATACACCCATAACATCGGTATACTGTTAGCTTGTTTGTTGGGATTTTCAGGAAAAAAATTTGTAATCTCAATTATAACGACAACAATTATTAAAACTCACATTTGAAATTTTCGCTAAAAATGATGTTTACTTTATATTAGCATGCTCTCTTCTTCGATTAAACGCATATCTCATTTTTCACGGTACTTTCTTTTTCTATCTCACTTCTTTCATGATGGAAAACAATATGAGGAAAATGAAACAGGGTGAAATATTCCTGTACACAGCATAAGTAACTTGATCGTTCCAAACATAACCGCATATTTTACAAAAATGTCACATAAAAGGTACATATAAAATCTGGAGTTGTATAGTACGGATGTATTTGTTTCTCTGCAAGACAATTAATCCTTTACAAGACTTATTTGTTCGCGGTCGTTATCAATTTTAACTTTAAATCCTCTTTCAGCCTCCTCTCTTGGAATAATCTTCCACTGTTTAAAGTGGTGTTCAATTGTTTGGTTTTTCTCATTATAAGTCCTTTTCCTGATTTTCACCTCCGAGTCTCCGTGAATTCTAACCACGTGGTTCACAGCATCATCAAAAATGTCTGATCCAACAGTACAGTAACCACAGAAGTACGTGTACTCATCACTTGGCCTGGAAATGTATGTATAGTTTGTTATTTATTTCAGTTTTAAAATAGTAGCCCCTCCTGAGGGTATCTTTATTATAACAATAATATTTTGGTGATTTATTATCTTCTTTTCAAAATGTTGGCAAACCGTCATTTAAAACAGAATTTAAGTGTTTTCACCTTAAACTAACAAATTTTCACCAAAGACAATAGCACGGAAACTATACGGGGAAATGAAAATAAAATGAATGAAAACGAGTTGCTTATCGTAGATTATCTCGCGTGTGTGTGCGTGTGTGTGTGTGTGTGTACACATCAAAATTGATTTTGATACAATCTTTAATTAATAGAATACTAATGCTCACTTTTTGATCACTTTCTGTCTCTCGATTTTGTGTTGATGGTGATGAAACATCTTCACTATGTAAAATAATCAATGTAATATATCATTTCTCATAAAGAATAAACATGTTTCCAGAAACAAGCTACCATATTAATCTACGTCCCTCTGTATAAAACTATTGGACTCTAATCGCGATTATCTAATCACAGTCGATCACCTGCGCTAAAGACCTTGGATGATATACTAATGAACAGAGAGTTTATTATCTCTCTGATTGTATTACATCCTATAACATATTGGAGTTACTTAAACACTTTTAATTGGCCATTCTATCGTGTATTTTCAACATTGTTTGTTAATAAGTTACCTCAATTAAAGCGATATGTCCTCTGTAATTAAAATGATTTCGTTACTTCCAGCATCGTGAAGAGAAAATCAAATCATTTCGATAACTTAATACATGTACTAGAATGAAATAAATAACACCTTACCACATAAATTTGACAAAATAAAAAGTTCTTTTGAGAAATTGACGATATTGAAACTAATAAATCAATTTTTTGAAGGCCGTTTAACACAACAGAGATGCAGGAAATTATCTCTTTTGGTCACTAGCGTCTAAAGCATTGTTGACTCATAGGGAAAATTTAAAGTGATTTGAACGTCAAATAAACTTTAAGGACGTAAATAGATCTCTTTAAAACTATTACAAGTTTCTTTAAAATATGGTCTTAGATTGACATTGTATCAGCGTATTGTAAGCGTGTACATGAGGAAAATTTAAGAACATTCATTATGCTCTAATGTAATCCAAACTTATAAGATATATAGTATTATACAATAACAAACGTGTAAATGACGGACAATGGTGCGACTTTTAAAAAAAAAAAACACCAATTAAACAATGAAGAAAAATCAAATACCACTGTTTTGGATTATTTCAAGTATTTACACTATAGTAAAAGAAACAAACACAAGAATTTTGTTTTGGAGAAAATGAATATTGGACATTTTTATCAAATTAAAGATTTATTCATGTATATTCCACCTAAACCTCTTGTTTCAAATCGCCACTATGACATTTGGATTATGAAGTGGTGTTTTTTGTTTGAAAATGTTGGAGTTATCTACCCCAAAGCATGAAAATACAACTCGTGAAAATCTTTGATTGATGCCATCATATATTTTATCTTAATTTAATGTGGGATTCTTAGATAAGCTTTTGAAAAGTTTTCCTTTCCAAGCCCGATGTCCAATGATCCATTAAAAAAGTATCGTATTGCGCTAATAGCTGACATGATCATTCTTTTCAAAAAAAATTATGTTCTTTTTTAGAATGTACATAAGGAATAGAGAATCATTTCACAGCATTTCGAAGGAAAGTCAACCTTAAATTTATATTATATATAAATCTATATTTTGCGTTCTGAAACTTTTCATTCTGATCAGAAATCACTGAACATTTTGTTTTGGTTCATTTTAGATGCAAAAAGTGACATTTTGTTAGTTAATCAGAGCAAGAAGGTTTGATCGAATTTCAGTAAAAAGGCGCCAGGTAGATGTGACATTTTAGAGCTGATTTAAGGAAAACCTCAACTTTAGAAGACTTCTTAAAACTAACATTACATTAATTTAGCTAAAGCATAATATGTCATACTGCATTAAAATTCATAAAAAGTCTTGATATTGAAAAAAAGCTAATGCACATGTAATATTTGAATTGTTAAAAATTCCTCAATTTTATGTAAAAAAGGTTACATTAAACTGTTGTTCTACTTTCCCCTCTTGCCTCCTATTTATACATTTTAATTGCATATACATGTATACATTTCAACCCCCACCCCCTTCCAAAAAAAACCCCCCAAAAAATGGCATAATGGGATTGGTTTCACCTTTAAGTTACCGGTTTTTAAAGTACACCATTAATCTAGAAGAAAAAATTGTAAATAAATGAAACATTTCAATATAATCACGTTTCAACATTTTCTTAAGTTATGAATTGAAAAAAATATAAACATCTTGTATTTGGTAACGTTATTTTGATTTTCAGATTAAAGACAATAGTGTAAACAGACTGCACTATAGAAGATGATAGAATGCAAGTATATTTATCAAATCTGATCAAATTATCATTGGAAAGTAAGAGCATGATAGAGAATTGTCAAGAATAAAGTCAGATTATGAAATGTATACCAACGTCGATACAAATGTATATGAAATGTTTGCGCGCTTAATATGTGCAATATTGTTAAAAATGCAATGTCTTATTAAAATTGTCATGGAAAACAAAGATTTACGTCAGTAAATTTCTTTGGCAATAGGCATTTATGGAGTCCACATTGAAATCCATATTACATTGTAAATCCAATATTAGTATTCCATATAAACTTTTAAATAATTATTATGATTAAAATGTTATAGATATTCATAGTCAGCATACTTTCTTTAAATATTTTGGGTAAACTTTTGATTTCTTTTTCAAACTTTTTCACATGTGTTGGTAAGGTCACCAGGAAAATGAAATAATCACTGCACATGTATAGTACTTCACAATTTGTTTTAATGTGTTCAACTCGTAAAAATATGCAGGTCAACTGAATTAAATTGTATCTTTCATTTGTCATGCAATGTATATAAAAGTTTTGTCTATAAATTCTATATTAAATAATATGTAAAAGAACACAAAGAAACAAATAGATATTTTGATATCCTGTTTATTTTATGTTTAGAGCTTTCGTACAAGATAATATGTGTACTGTAGATGACATGTCAACAGCTCATTGCGTATTACAATTGTTAATTAGATTGTCCTAATATCGTCTATAATTTTCAGTGTAACTAGTATAAATATAAATGGACGGATGACCTAAAATTGCTGCGTTAATTTAATGTTTATTGCGCCTCCTCTTCTCCCTCTTCCTCCTCAAACTCGCCCTCCTCCTCGGCGGTGGCGTCCTGGTACTGTTGGTACTCAGACACCAAATCGTTCATGTTGGACTCGGCCTCAGTAAACTCCATCTCGTCCATACCCTCACCAGTGTACCAATGCAAGAACGCCTTACGACGGAACATGGCTGTAAGGAAAGTGAAAAACAGTTTAGCACCATAAATATAGAGTTCTAGTCTTCATTATGAAGAAATAACCAGAACAACACGACTAAGCTGCTGCTGTGCAAAGACCTACCAGTGAATTGTTCAGACACGCGTTTGAAGAGTTCCTGGATGGCAGTTGTGTTTCCGACGAAGGTGGCGGACATTTTCAGACCACGTGGTGGGATGTCACAGACGGCGGTCTTGACGTTGTTGGGGATCCATTCCACGAAGTAGCTGCTGTTCTTGTTCTGGACGTTCAACATCTGTTCGTCAACCTCTGCCAGAATTAAACAAGTAGGTGAAATTCTACATACATTAACTTTTCAGCACGTGTATACACGCGAATTTATTAATTGCTTAAAGATAGTACCTTTCATTGACATGCGTCCACGGAAGAGGGCGCTGACAGTTAAGTATCTTCCGTGACGTGGATCGCAGGCAGCCATCATGTTCTTGGCATCGAAGATCTGCTGGGTCAGTTCTGGGACGGTCAGAGCCCTGTACTGCTGGCTACCACGTGATGTCAATGGAGCAAATCCAGGCATGAAGAAGTGGAGACGAGGGAAGGGGACCATGTTGACAGCGATCTTTCTTAAGTCAGCGTTCAATTGACCTGTTGAAAATCAATTCAGTTCTCTTTTATTCTCTTTCTAACGTATATCACACTTCTTTCAAGAAACAAAAGAAAGTTAAATATTTACCAGGGAATCTCAGACATGTTGTGACTCCGGACATGGTAGCTGAGATGAGATGGTTGAGGTCGCCGTATGTTGGGGTGGTAAGTTTGAGTGTACGGAAGCAGATGTCATATAGAGCCTCGTTATCAATGCAGTATGTTTCGTCGGTGTTCTCGACAAGTTGGTGAACAGAGAGGGTAGCGTTGTAGGGTTCCACCACGGTGTCGGATACTTTTGGAGATGGGACAACGGAAAAAGTGTTCATGATTCTGTCGGGGTATTCCTCGCGGATTTTGCTGATGAGTAGTGTTCCCATACCAGCACCAGTGCCCCCGCCCAATGAGTGTGTAAGTTGAAATCCCTGAATACAGTCACAGCTTTCCGCCTCCTTTCTGACAACATCCAAAGCTGAGTCGATCAATTCGGCTCCCTCTGTGTAGTGGCCCTTGGCCCAGTTGTTTCCTGCTCCGCTTTGTCCTGATTTCAGGGAAACAACATCGATTTATTAATTTCCATGCCATATTTTATTAAACGAGATCAACCAGATTGTTCTTTAACATTTTCAGCAATTTTGCTGTCCGAAATACTAACCGAACACGAAGTTGTCTGGTCTGAAAATTTGTCCGAATGGGCCTGATCGGACTGAGTCCATGGTTCCTGGCTCAAGATCGATAAGAATGCTACGAGGTACATATTTTCCACCTAGAATAGAAAAGCAGTCGTGACAATTTCAACTCTTAACTTATCATTTAATAAAGTCTTTGGTATATTGGTGTCTGTAAGGCTGTAAGTATTGTTACCTGTTGCTTCATTGTAGTAGACATTAATTCTTTCTAACTGCAAGTCTGAGTCTCCATGATAGGTTCCTGTTGGGTCAATGCCGTGTTCATCAGATATCACTTCCCAGAACTACAATAGAAAAGAATACTAGTATCTAGCTATACAGTCGCAGAATAAAATTATTGTCAATGATTGTGTCTTGGCGTGTTCATCAAAAATTAAAACTTAATTGAAAAGTGGTCTTTATTTACTGGTATGTTAACGCTTTTGTCATTTGGTGGACCTACAAATACGGTGAAAATACTCCAAAGCTGCTAAGTTTGAAAGTACTTTATAAGTTTTGGAATGATGGTTGGGTGTCTAAGATAATTATCCAAACTTTATTTTGATCTGAAAAATATCCAAATACTAGTACATCGGTTGTATTTTTCTGTCTGTTTTAACAACACTTTAAACAATTTCAGTATACATTGTCTCTAGGAATATTTGTTTGGTGTAAGTGTGAAGAAGAAGATAACGGTAACCAGGGACTACTACTCAACAACAATCTTTCAATCAGGCTGTCATTGTTTCTTCCATTCTAATCCTCAAATCCGTGATCCAGCTTTTATCATCAGTTATCTCCTTTCCAATGAATGGGCTTAAACAATGGCTGACCAATCAAGGAAGGGATCTCTGATCATCACCGAATCTCAGAGTGTTTGTGATTCTTCGGGAGTAAAAGATTCCTTGATACTGGTTTTTTAAATTCTGGAGCAGAGATAAAGAGTGCGAGGTGGTCCTTAACAATGGATACATTTATGGACAGTCAACTGACAAGTTGCCGCCTTCCTCTTTGTTTTCCTAGATGTCATGAATGAACTTGTCATTTAAACATCACCAAATATCAAACAGTAGCTTGTAAATAATTCAGAAGCAACTGCACCTAATGAAATTTGGAGACAATTTATTCGTGTTAAACTAAGGTATTAAATGTTCATTACAATAAAGCTGGTAAGATGTAAATTGTGAATAGAACCCAAATCTCGCGGGGCTCCAATTTAAAAGGCCTGACTCCAGGTGTTGGGTTGCTACGATAAGCAAAAGATTTCTTGTTAGAATTCAAATTCAATATTTGTCTTATTCTGATATACGTGAAAGTGTAACTTTATCTCTTCTAAGCTTTTGAAAAAGCTGTCAAAATCCTTGCTAAATGGTGAAATTTAAAGTTTGATACCACCTGTATTACCATCATTATGAGGTGACGGTAGTTTGTTATCATTAGTTTAAACATGTGCTGGATATGTAAACCCTTGACGCTTCTCGTGTAGCCAAACACATCGTGTTTGTCTTTTTTGTCAGCAGTAAGACATATTCAAAAGTAACTGTCTTCGAAAATCAGCACCACATCAGAATCATTCTACAATAGTACTGACAATCCTCACGTCTCCTTGGTGACGAGTTTAATTCTCTGATGCATCTGTCGTTTTTGTCAACAATAAAACTGATTCAAAATCAGCAACTGTCTTCGAAAATCAGCACCATATCATTTCTACAGCCAGCAGTACTTACTACCCTCTCGTCTCCTTGGTGACGAGTTAAATTCTCAGATGCATCGATAACTGATCGGGATCGGCGACTTGCACGCAAGGTTCGCGATCTAGATCAAATTGTCAGATCTAAAGAAAAGGGTCTCCGCGATTGAGTGAATGACTATGGAGGGAACATAAATGAATTGTTCCTGTTTCATCAGATATATCTAGATAAATTAAAGGTATCTGCTAAACACTGTTTTGTTTATATGAGTGTATTCGTTGCATTGTGTACCAAGAAGTTATTGCATATTTTGATAAATATTTGTCATCTCGATGGATTTAAATTTGGAAATTCTATTTTATGTCATCTTAAAAGTTTAGAAAGTCAAGACTCTAAATAACTCTTTCATTTTTTTTTGTAATAAGCAATGAAGTATAAAATAAAATTGCAATTTGTATTTATAAAACAACTTAGAGGGTTTTAGAAAGTATACTTGATTAAACAATCACATTTCTCGAATTTTATCCTTTGATTCTGACTAAGGCTTCGTCAAGGAGTTTTTGAAAGTAAGAGGTACTCTATTTGGCTGTGTTATTCTTAAACATTAGAACATCACAGTTAAGTGACTGACAACAAAGAATCGACTAAGAATGAACAATTATCGTCTCATTTTTATTCTAAATATTGATATAGAAATTATAATAGATAAACGCTTTTGTGGTAGACTTAATAAAACTTCGTTGCAATGTTTTCTCAGATTGACACAAACCTAGGTCTTAATTTCAATTAAGGGTCTACATGTGTCCATGTTTGTGTAAGATAAATAACTATTAAAAAAAATCTTATGTGGGAGAAATTGTAAACTGTAACATGAGTGGGTATTGCGTATCACCTGAGAGCAGATTTTCTGTTTTGATGGTGAAAAGAGTGTAAATTTAATATTTTTAAGAGTAAATAGCCGAACTTATATATGAAGAGCGTAGATCTTCTATGTACAAGTACAAGGGAAAATTTTTAATTTAAAAAATAAAATATGGTGATCAATCATGATTGAATCGATCGATTTACTTAGGTACTTGCTCTTGTCGCATTTCTTTGGATAAACCCTGTTTCACTTGGTGCGCTTATCACGTAATCCCTGAGAATTGTTCAACGGATTGTAAAATGGAAGGCTGAAGTTTGAATGAAATGACATTGATTTAAAGGCCCCGAGTGAGGATTGTGCATCATTTCTTGGGTCGGGGCACCATCATGTCATTGTGTTAGCTATTGTCTCATAATCAGATATGATTTATTTAAAAATACCTTAAAGAAAGCCTCTTCTTATCAACGGTGGTCAGCATTTAACAATGTTTAGGTTAGAATTAGACTTTATCGGAATGAATTTTGGCCTTTTTCACTTTCCTATTTCGTCTAATTCTTGTACAAACTTGGATTATATCGTCAATTATTGTCTTGACCTCTTTTCCATCGCATTTATCAACGTCATTTTCATTCCTCCCGCACATGTTGGCAACGTCATTTATTGTTAAATTTATTGTTGAATGAATGACGGCTTCTTATTCCAGACAACGGGTACTTCGAACGTTGGATGTGTGAAACGTTTGATAAAGGATAAGAAATGTTCATTTAATGTTGCATTCGGAGGATTTAAAGCCCTACCCTGACCGGCCGTATCAGTACCCCGTTTCAGAGCGATAATGTATGGCCATGTTTGTTCCGGATCCCATTAGCAACAATGAATTATTTCCTCTATTGTAACCACCCGAAGTCACTACGTGAATATATGTTTCATTAAAAGGCACTGAGCATGTTTAATTACACATGACACAACAAACTATAAAGATATACAAACATCCACTATAAAGTCTTTCGTCTTGTCACAGAAGTCGGACCTCGTCAACAAAATGGTTAAGATTTTTATGATGTTAAAATGACTCTGGTGCATTGTTGAACAAGACATTTAATTAAATTTTATAGCAAAACACACATAAAGTGGGATATTAGTAATGCAGATGAAAATATCAATTTCTATCAACTCAAGTAAAAACTTTAATGTAGAAAATTATAACAAGACAATATGCTTTGAAAGTTCTACAATTAAATAAAGACACAATATGTTCCGAAAGTTTTGTACATGTATTCTTGCAATCAGAAACGATTGTTATATATAAAAAAGATAAGTTATAATTTAGATCTTTGAAGGTTTAGATCAAACATTGATTATTGGAATACTAAATATTTTTTCTCGATTCATAGATATGTCTCAAATCCTTTTTATGTGAAGGTACAATGAGAGTCCTTCCATGTCATTGGGAAAAATATACTTTAATGCTAAAGCACTTTTAAAAGTTGTTTTTTTTTTCAATTTTGTACACACATAATTTAATGAGGGATAAATTAATTCAAAAGTATAATAAATTCACTCACTTTAGCACCAATCTGGTTTCCGCACTGGCCAGCTTGCATATGCACAATTTCCCTCATTTTGTTGGTGTGTTTGTTGCAAATTCACGAATCAGGCCCTAGCCCTCCCTTAGTTTAATGAATTAAGATAACTGCTCATAAAATAAATTGTCCAGATACTTATACCCGTGCCTATTTACGCATTTAATACGCCCTTTAAAAATAGTCCCGATGCTTCTCAACCAATATCTTTTTTATTGATTTAAATTTCAATGGGGAATTTAAATCTCCTATTTATATGAAAATTCTGTTTTAACTATATGCTTAAATAATTTTATCAGATTGCAATAAAATTTAAAAATTTAAAATACTAGAGATGAAAGCGGACGAATTTGCATGAAAGATGATCAGAAGACAAGACTACGCAAGAACAAGGCCCAGTGATCAACCCTGGATACAGACTAGTAAACATAAATATAGAAATTGTAACACATTTATTTTTAAATATTTGGTAGCTATGATACATGGATACTACTTCAATTTTACCTGACAAAAACATTGATCACTTGAGTTCTTTTTTTTTTTTTTTTGGTTTTTTGTTTTAAACATCCTGGACTGAGCAATGATACCGGGTTTAACATTACCTTTGAGAGGCTTGAGACGTATCGCGTTTAATATTGTTTTATGTAGCTCTCTTTCATGTGTGACCATTTCTTGTCAACGATTTTGGCAGCATGTAAGGTGATGAAATTATCTTTGTTCCCGTTGATTGTCTGTCTGTGAACTTCTCAAAATCGTTTAACCCCGATAGCAGAATGTATGAAAAACTTCCAGACTGATATCGAAGAACTTAAATGCAATATTTGCATAAAATGTGCAGTCTCCTTATTTCATTTTGTTCAGCAAATGGGTCATTAATAATTTTTGGAACTGTCTTACTTGTGTAGATTTTCAGAATATCTCCAAATCTACTTTAACCTAATTACAAATTCTATTGATAATTTGATTAATTTGCTGAATGGTGAAAGAAACTGTTAATTAGATCACAAAGTTAGTATCTCCTATTAACTTTTCAAGACCTTTTGCAAGAAAGGAATTTTGAAAGGATTATCAAGCCGTGTTCACCGAGGAGGCTCATACAGAAAACCAACTTTGTGACTTTTCTTGAGTGGTAAACCTTTTGTGTAGTGATTGCTCAAGACAATTTTTATGGCAACATTAAACAGAATTTCCAGATATGACACGGCCCGACACTTTCTATAGATTTGCATTTCTGAATAGCTACATGCATGTCGAAGGCTTATTGAAAACTTTCTTGGCAAATCAAAGATTCAAATCACACATTTTGATACATAAACGAGACAACACAAAGCAATTTCTGTCCTTTTTATTGCCACAGTTTGTATACTGTTTTCTTTGTATTATAGAGATCTAGCATCAAAGACAGACATGGTAGGCATTGGACCAATGATTCTTCCAATCTTATCCAGATGAAGAAAACAATATCTCGGATAATTTTTAACAGACAGGGGTGGACACTATTACATGAAGGTAGGTACTTAAAAAAAGTAAGATAAATATTGGTTTGTGTTATTTCATACAACACTGCATATATTTTGAAATTTTCTGATATTCATACGGCAATCCGTACTTTAGAAAGAGAACATGCTTCTACTTTCTTACAGTAGACCTGATTTTAAACTACAAAATAGTAGGCCTATGAGCTGTGACATATTTTTGATATGGATATTGTATTAGTTTGAACACATTCTCAGACCGTAAGAACACTCTTTTCAGTCGCATGTTTATGACAAATCATCTTGTATTTTGGAAAGATTGACACTGTCACGTAATGATGTAAATTTATGAAATGTTATGTTTAAAAAGAATATGCCGTCAGCTACACGAACCTTGTAATTGGATTTGTAGGTTAATTAAGGTAGATATACATGTATGAACTACGTTCATCAGCTAGATGCTACGAATAGTACAGTTTATCAAATTAGAAAACCAAACTCAGTTTTTCACTTCCAATTTCAATAACAGTATTGGTACAAATAGAACCACACCAGAATTTTCTAACTTTTAACAATAATCAATCAAGGAAATTATCTTCATACAAGATCTGGTCTCTAGCTATAGGAGAAAGCATAAGTTTCTCTTAGGAGCAAAACAAAGGCACTTCTTACCGTGTAGACTGATTATCTCATGTTGAAACGTTTCCTTCTTATTTGTTTTATGGGTATCAACGGTACAACTGATTTAAGTCACTAACATAGTGACATTTTATAGATGTAAAAAAATGAAGCAAAATATTTTTACGAAAAATATAACCTAACGTTCATGTATTAGATACAATCAATTGCTTGATATAATCAATTACGACATTGCAACATAATATAACAAAAATCAAAGTGCCCGGTCTGTCAATGCATCATGTGAGAGACCTGTACGATATTTTGCCTACACTTGTTCATCACTCGGCAAAGACCTCGTGGATGTCGACGGGACATGTTGTAGATACTTCCCCAATCTGTCTGACTGTTTCAAAAGTTGACAACGGTTTCTACCAGTGATTCTCTATAGCAATTAAACTCAAGACAATGATTGTGTCGAGACCTTATCTCTCAACACTTTGAAACATTGAATCTATCGATAGAACCGAATGTCATGGCGCGTGGTTTCAAATGACAACCTATCAACAAAGCCCATCTTCTGGGAGATCTGGGGTATAGAAATAGCCAGCGACAAGACGGGCTGATATTTCTCTTGTTTACACCCTTTGTTTTAAGGGGACTGAACAGAGACCAGTTGCTTTGATAACTGTTGCAAAGTTATGTGGACGTGTTACAGCTAGAGTAGTGTGTAGCGGGAACTGTCAGGATTTGGACCAGAATCAAGAGTTCAGTGAAGACAACTCCAAAGGTTATTAAATATGTAATATAAAGGTTATAATTAGGTTAATATCAAGTCATCTAAATGGGATTGCGGAAACATAGTATTCAAATGAGTAATTTTTTACAATGAACAGCATATACATTTTTCTTGCACTAAATGTGGAAATGAAAACGTTCTATAAAGTGTTGCGGCCAAACTTGTTCACGCGATGCAGGTGAGATTGCTGTAGATATTTGCTGAATACAAACAATACAGACACATTTTCGTTACCTAACAGTCTAGGTACGAATACTTTCGAGCATTTGAAAAATACCAACACAGGAGAAAGTGAATTCAATAAAGAAGATTCTCCACCTGTGCTTTCAAGTCATTCTTATCAAAGCCTTAATGTTATCAAGATTGGGGAAGGTGTAGCGAAAAACGAAAGCTTAATTCTGAATGCATTAACTACTCGTTTTCCCTCGGAGTCTGATCTGGAATATTATTTTATCAAATCATACTTTATACCAGGTTTAATATTATAAGTTTTGGTCTTTGTTCCTCCCTAGAATTCATCATAGTGGGGTGTTCACGATCAGATATATCCCGTTTCATCACTCACTGTGCGTGGTCTACTATATTATGTGGGACACTTTCAGGCCCGGATTAAACTGTTTAATGCTCTCTGAACAAACTTCATCCTGTCGGTTGGGCAAACACTTCATTTTTACTGCATGGGACAGTCCTTTGAGAGGGATTATCGGCTGTCATTCGGAGATTGAACATCTCTTTAAATTTGCTCGTAAGGAATGAGGAATATCTAAAAAGATAAACGGGATTAGAGGATTAAGAACTGTAAAGCTATGGAATAAATCCTCCCATACCACTGCACCCGTTAAAAAGTCCCCAAAATGTTTGAGATCGTTGTCCGAGTAACGGGATCGGATATGAATATCTGGAGACTGATTCCCGCTATGATTAACAAATTCTGAAATAAATGTTTCATCGTCTGTTTGTTACTTTCAAAATTGTTTCGTTTCGTAAAAAAGTATGAAAAGAAGACATAAAAACTTAATTTAACGATTATATAAAGATTATTTTTTGCCGTCGATTTGCATAGCGCTCTCACTCGAGTAATTTTCAATTTTGTCGGTATCAAAACAAAGGGTCGACTTATAAATTTGATATTGGACATTTAATATGAAATCTAAGGACTATTAAAAGATTGAAGGGTACTCTTATTAGCACTCTCACGCCCTGAATTATTTCTCAGTATTGATTAACCAAGGAAAGGGGTTTGCATTGGATTAAGAGAGCATTTCAGAGATTTGAAATATGAAGTTTACTGCAAATAATATTGACAGGCTGGTTTGGATACCATGTATATATCCGCGACCTTCTTGTCAAATCCAGCTTTTCAGTATCCCATCTGCGGTATTCAGACTAATTTCTGTATTTAGTAAAAAAGCTGGCTTTGGAATTCTAGTTTCCGAGACAACATTCCGTGAATATGAGTTTTTATACTCAAAAAAGTAAAGTTGAGTTGGTCATTCACGTAAACAAACTCTTTTTCTCCGTGGAAATAGATCCCCATGTGCGTTATCTTAACCATTCGGGAACCGAACGCATTAATTGGTTTACCAAGAAACCTTTGAAGTGTTGAGTCTTTCAATAGGAGATCATCTTTGTCAGAATTCAGCCATGAGAGTCTTATAATTGCCCAATGACCATGGTCTTATCAGCGTTAAGCTGTTTACCCGCCATTTTTCCTGTGGACACTGGGATCTGTGGGTCTTTGATTGCGACATGCTGGACACACTTTCCCTTTCCCCCTTAAGACCACTCTTATCCTTCGCCACTCTTTAAGCAACAATAACTTTGACATAATTTAGCAAATGATTAACATACTAAACATATGAATACTTAGCATTGAGTCAGGTATGTCCAGTTTTGATACAAATCTTTCCTTGGTATGTTTTTTTATCTTTCAGGTGGTGTAGCTTTTCATTCGCTCGAAGATTTTTTCCCGCAAATATTACAGATTATCTATGATTGATAAGATTAGGTCTTTTACATGTTGTACAAACCCTGTCTATAGAATAAGGGTTGTTAGAATTTAAAAAAAAAAACAAGCTAGAAAGATGCATAGTTTTAAAAAATGCTAAGGGATATTTAGCTTTGTCATGTGGTTATTACAATTGAACAATCCAATTTACAAGTTGTTGTTTTTTGTTCAGTGTTTTTAATGAGCTAAAGATGCAAACATTTCCTCGCTAATGTTGTAATAGTGGGGCTCTTGATACTTTAGGCGGTGCCAGTTCTATTTTTCGGCGTCGGTTTTATATGTTAAATCGTTTTTGTACAGTTGTATTTTATAAATATTATTTTATATCATTTAATTAATTTGTATTCACACTCAGTCTGTTGTCTTGAATATTATTAATGAAATCCTCGGGACTATTTTTCCTCCAACAGAACACGTTTAAACATTTCAAGAGCGAACATGCTCATTAAAAATTCCATACTATAAGAGTGGTGTCATGCACAAATCTCAGGAAAGATCTGTAAATCTAAGTTATTGGGACCGGGTTGAGTTTTAGTCACCTATCTCACTGCTTCACGACTATTTGTGTAGTGTTTGGTAACAAGATTTTATCGAAGTGATAACAAAGGAGTTGTTTATTGAAACAAAAGATGTGTTGATGACAATATGATCACAACTCGACACTCTGAATCAACAGAACTTTAATTTGACATAGCAATGTGGTCATTGTTTTGCCATAACTAACAACTTAACCGTAAATTTCACAGTGCTCAGACAATATCATCAGTTAACGATGGGACTGATAGAACTATGCATATTAAATATCAAACAAAATGATGCCATTGGTTCATATGGTAAAGATACAAATATTTAATGGTTGTTTCTCATATCGATTACACAAATGCTGAGTAAATTAGTATAAAATCCAAAAAAATATTGGATAATTTTATCTTTGTCACGTACAGACAACAAAATTGGAGAGTAAGCAAAGTTACTCTTTCATCTATAAGCGGCTAATCTTTGCCCAGCATCATAAAACTTTTTCACCTCTTTGTTAGGACACAATAGAAAATATCTCTTTTCGGTCGCAGAAGGACTTGCTAACAGACGAAAAACAAGCTTAATGTTTGCACAATTATCCCCTTAAATACGTTGTCTTATTGCAAATAAAAAGATATTGCTAATCCAATTCAAAACTTCTTTTTCCTACATTGCTATATCCCTGGTTTTATAAGGGTTCTTTATCGGTAAAACAAATAGGAGAAAAGGAGAGTGTCATTTATCTCTGGCTCTCCAAATTAGTGGTGGTGGAAGAACTCTCTGTTTGCTCACCAAAACGAAACCATGGGCAAATAATAAAACAGAAAGTGGCGGTGGGTAGACAAATATACACTCAGAGTTGAATTAACCCTCGCCTTGCAGAGATCTGAGTATTATCAACATCAGATTTACAGATAATTGTAGATACACTAGCAACCAGACGTCCACTAAACGTTTTGAGGGCCTGTACGGTGCGTTGCACTGATTTAGGTATTACTGCGCCCCACAAGGGGGTGATATTTCGCGGATATAAATTACTCAAGGGTTTGTCAATTTGGCCCGAAACATTTTAAGAGAAATGTTATTGATGATTTTAATATCACCGTAACTCGACAAACAACAAATAACCAGTTATTTGTTTTTCAAAAAATATTTGCACATATCGTCGCAATCTGGGTCCGATCTCGACATAATCATACCCCATAAAAACTCTGTGAGAATCCCATATGTCAAGATTTAGGTATAATCTTTTATTTCAGATCAAATGGTGACAAATCTGAGCAATTTCAATGTCCTTATCGAACTGATAAAATCATAAGGTTTGAAGAAATTTCAGTAAAATGAGTTTGGATTATAAAAATGGAACAGGTGTTTGTTAAAATGATTCAACGGGAATATGAATGAACAAATGTAAACTTCTCCTTAAATGCATGTTATGTAGTTGAAATTAGCTCTAAATGGAAATAAGGCTGCACTTGACGGTTTTAAAGAATTGATTTCGATTGGTAAATTTTATAAACCTCAAATCTAGACCGTTTATAAATAATTGTCAATTTTAAAAATTTCAAGAGGAGATTAATACTAATGGAGCTCAGAGAGATTTTGTCAGACTAAAACACAACTCGGGGATCAAGAAAAGAATTCGCAGAGTTTTGTGTTGTAGACTTTCATATACAACATATTCTAAACAAACAAAACTTGAAAGCTATATCAATTACCGGCTTTGGTGGTCAATATTAGGCTTCCTTCGTTTGACAGAAACGATCGTTATTGAATTAACTTCAATAGAAACACCAACTTGTTTTTCTTACAGATTTCGGATTCATTCTCCGACATTTATTAATTGTATTATGTTCGTTACTCTCTCCTCTGAATGTTAAATCTTCGCCTTCAGGTGTAAATTAAACACCGTTAATACCTGGTGAATATCTCTTAAATAAAACATACCAAGTACAGGTGGTGGAAAAAAGACATGTCGCGACGGTGTTACCTGACACGAAACACGGTACTCTGAAACTTTCTTACAGTTCAGACAGTCTTTTTATAAAGTGTGTGTAAAATGTTTCCCATGACACCATTTATTAACAAAATTAACCATTTATTCCGAGTTACATCATTTCTATCCCTGAAGTTACGTATAAGTTCTTAAACATTTAATATCATTTAAGGTAGTACATGCATATATACATCGATTTAGGAAAATACACAAAAATATGTTTTAGATAAAAAAGTGTTCCTTTACATTGTGTCGATTAACGCAAGTCAGAAATGATAAATGATAAATAATTATGTATTTTTTAAACGTTGAAATAAGTTTTGCAGTAGCCCATCTAGAAACTCAATGATATTTTGCTATATGGTTTTAAAAAGATTAAGGTACAATTTGAAAAAGATTAAAAACGACTAGGAATTCCAATTTGCTTATACTTTAACTCTTGAGAATTAGAATTCGTGTTAGGTAGCCCTGTGATTAATTGTCGGGATCTGTGCGTTTGTGTACAGGGACGACAATTTATAGTAAGTGTATTCTTGATAAAGAACTATTTTAATGGAATGTATAGAGTTCCACTTTGATTTGTGGTGATAAACTTTGACGTAACACATTTAAATGTTTTATTGCGTGAAATAATAAATGTTTTTTTTAAATAAGTCATCTAACTATGAAAAAAATCAAATCTTATGATGATTCTCGAATTCATTGTTCAGAAAAAAAAATAACATAGGGTGACGGAGTTATTTTTCTTTTAAAGGGACAGCCACCTTAAACAAGAGTTGACAGTGACGTTATGAATTATTATACAGTGTTGAATTCTGAAAAAATAAAACAACGAAATCAATTATAGTTATTACCCACAAAAAAGTGTACACAAATATGATATTTCCCTGTTTCTTATTATACCGTTATGGTGTTCATTGCATGAACGCTGTAATATTGCAGCACCTTGATATTTTAACTTAAAATTGAAGAAACAAGATGGGCATACCATTTTATATTTACATCCACCAAGTATGATTCCCTATATTTCTTAGGGTAATTAAATATAATTCATAGTTCTGTAGAAACTGACATGGCTGAAATCTACACGCCCTGTTTATCTATTGGGCAAAACCTTTATTGACCTAAGAAAAATCACGGACAGCACGAAATAATCATAATGATGTCTGACTCAAATTCTCATAGAGGACGATTTGGCGGTTTATTTTATCTACTGATGCACATCAACAATAATTTAATAAATTTTACTTACTTTTTATGATCAATTTAAAAAAAATGTAAATATAAGCAATAGAATGCTCTCTTTGGTCACACTAACGCGGGTTATGTATTTTTTGGCATATATATATATATATATATATATATATATATATATATATATATATATATATATATATATATATATATATATATATATATAAAAAGTTGATATGCAATAGCAAACCGCCATTTCACTGCAAATGATTGCAGTCGGCAAGCTATATGTAATCTTAAAGCTTTCAAAACCGTGCTCACTTTCCTTTGCGTTCTGTTTCGTCCGTGAGAAAACAGAACAGCTATCATAATAATCAATTTTGTGTTACGTTTAAGGTAATGTTGCCTTAGAATTCCCAATCCTCACTGCTTTATGTAATGCAAATATTAGTAAAGTTAACGTAGGCGAGATAACTCTTCCTCTAAAAGATTATTTCGAACTGTCCGAGTTAGCGATGTTGGATATCAGTCGTAAAAGACATCTACTATATAGATTATAAACACGACTGTGACCATTTCGTACTTTCAGATTTTCTAAATAGTGAAATTTCTAAGAGATTGACTGTTAATATATAAAGAGTGCTTGTTTGGGAGGGTAACTGTTGAAATTGACACCCCCAAAAAACATTGTCAACCGACGCGAAGCAAACAGGCACTATTTATTTTATCATACTGAATGTCTTAATTTTAAAGAAAATTGTACTGCTTTTATATAAAAATGAAGTGAATTTTATGGCGAACCGTACACGCATAATTACGCGCATGTAACAATTCGTTGTGTTACCCGTTGCCAAGTGTGTTGCTAACGCTGAGGGTAATAGAACGAATTACTAACTGCGTCTAAACCAATCAGATTTCAGTATTTTACATGAAAGTATAATAAATAATCTTACTCCCCGCAAACAAAATGAAAGTTTGGGTGTGTTTAAAGCAATCGCCTTGTCCATCCGTCTGTGTAATCGGATCCTGTCCATATCTTTCTTATTAGAATCTAGTAACGCACGAAAATATTGTTTATGACCTGAGGGCGTGACATGACTTTGACCCGAGGTCTTTTGGGCAAGTTCAAAGGTCACAGGAAAGAAAAGTGTATTTTGCGTCCGCTTTACACCTTTTGTATGGAAAACATTAGAAGTTCCTATTTCACAGAAAGATTACTTTGGTGCGTACGTGTGTCATAATCTTGACCCGGTGACATTTGTGGTAGAGCAAGTTTTAAAACTGTCAAAAATGCATGATTTTTGTCTAGGCCATATTTTGATATGGAAAATGATTATATTAGAAGCTAAAACCTGACACAAATACTATCTGTGATCTAAAACATATGTCCTAACCTTGAACTTACTTTGGTCATTTGTGCAAGTCCAAGGTCATTTGAAGTCGCTGTAAACCACTCGGTTAACCAAAAGATATCACAATTTTAAACTAAACCAAACAACACCGCATCTAAGATAATTAAACAAAAAACCCGCAGCTGTAAACTTGAAAATTCTTCAACAGTAAACTGACCCAAATTATACTGCAGCTGTAAACTTAACCAAACGATGCCATAGCTGTAAACTCAACCAAACGATACCATAGCTGTAAACTTAACCAAACGATGCCATAGCTGTAAACTTAACCAAACAATACCCAATACTGCACCTGTAAACTTAACCAAACGATACCATAGCTGTAAACTAAACAAAATTATATCACAGCACATGTTTTAAAACTTATGGAATCCGGATAGGGCCATGTAGTTCACTATCGCATCATCGCACCATCGCCGTTTGAGTAGATGGTGCGATGGTGAGATAGTGCGATGACGATGATGCGATAGTGCGATGACGATGGTGCGATAGTGCGATGATGCGATGGCACGACAATGCGATGACGATGGTGCGATGGCACGATAAAGCGATAGCGCAATGACGCGATGATAAGATAGCGATAACGCGATGGTGCGATAGCGATGACACGATGTTGCGATAGCGATGATGCGATGCTCTATCGCGTCATCGTTAGTTCTTTATCGCGTCATCGTCATCGTGTCATCGCACCATCGCGCCATCGACTTTTTGCACATGCGCCATTGAAAGGAGAAAACGCGGCAGGCAGTAAATATATGAACGGATTTTATTTGAGAGGTTGATAAACTTGACTCTCTAATAATAATTAGGTATTACAAATTAGCTTTACCCTTTTGCTAACGATATAAATATTTAAATCATAGGTAAAAAAAAGCAAAAAAACAATGCAATTAATGAAAACCGCATGATCAAGGCATGGATTCAAACGGGAAAATGATAATTCTCATTCAAATTAATTAAAAAACACATATGCTTTATATATTGAGCGAAATAATATTTAATTTCGGTATACTAGTGAGCTGTTAGATTTGATAAATTGATAAAGAGTGTGTCTTTAATATTTTTAACCAGTACTTTTTGGTATGACTATCAAGGGAAAAGTGCGTACTCTATATTCATTGTAATTCTAAGAGTTATCCTCCCTTTAAATATTTAATGACTTGTGAACATGATATGAATTATAAAATTGCAAAAGTACTATACTATGGAATCCGGATAGGGCCATGCAGTTCATTATCGCACCATCGTATCATCGAGGTTGGGGTCGATAGTGCGATGACGCGATAATGCGATGACGATGGCGCGATGATGCGATGACGATGAAGCGATGGTGCGATAGCGCGATGACGATGATGCGATGGCGCGATGATGCGATGACGATGAAGCGATGGCAAGATGAAGCGATAGCGCGATGAAGCGATGGTACGATAGCGATGATGCGATAACACGATGACGATGGCACGATGATGCGATGACGATGATGCGATGCTCTATCGTGTCATCGTCATTGTACTATCGTATCATCGTCATCTCGTCATCGCACCATCGTGCTATCGACCTTCTATAGGAAGCATTCCCAGCAGCCATTGCGCAAAATGGCGTTTGTTGACGAAAGGATTCAAGAGTATTTTTTTAACGGATATGATAATAACGAAATAATATTCCTTCTTTGGAGTAATCATAATGTGAAAATAAGGTAGGTGTAAACAATAAAAATATTTCATATTAAAATTATATCATAATACATGTAGTAAGTAGGCTAATATTTCAAAGTAACAATACATCAGTACTGTATAAAATGAAGGTCAGAACTTTTATTTCAAGTAATATTTTATGTATTAAAAATATTTAAGCTGCAGGCATTTGAAAAGGCGCTTGGCCAGACTAAATCTGAGAAGACGGAGATACAGCCTGGATATGGCAATTAGAGCCATTCAGGTATGATAGCGATAGTATTGCTATCGTTTTGTTCAAGTCCTAATAGCATTTTTTATAGATAGGTAAAGTACAAGAAAATCCTCTAAAACATAAATAATTTAAAGGTCGTTATTATTATTATTATTATTATTATTATTATTTAACTCATTTGACTGTTCCTCCTCGACTGATTTACATGAAATTATTCTACTGAAAGGAGGAAATGATGTTCAGTGGTCAGACTCTTGGATGTCGCTCGATGAAACGGAGACTTCTTCAGAAACATGGAATCTTTATAGGAAGGTATATACAAATATAATATACTATGATAAATTAAAATGTGTTTCTTGCGTCATAATATATTTAATTACAATACGTGTAATAAAACTGATTTCTAGTTCCTTTTAAAATTAAATAAGTGATATAAAACTGTTTCAGGGATGACGTTTTGTGTTTATTGAGAATAATCGATCCTGATGGAGTTGATCTGAGAGCGAGTCACTGCTTGACAAGAAGAATGTATCTAAACAATGGACCAAATTATCTTATACATGTTGATGGTTACGACAAATTAAAGCCATTTGGTTTCGCTATTAATGGTGCGATGTGTGGGTAAGTTGTATGTATCAGTTCTTTTAGAGTTTGGTTGGTCATCTAAGATGATAAAAATGCTTCTTTTATAACTCTTTTTATACAGCATTGGCGTCGAAACCGGGAAGAGGGGGCACCCCCCCCCCCGGTTTTTGTGTCAAGATTTTTGATAAGTCTAGCCCCCCCCCCCCCCCTCTTTTAATTTGCTTCCGACGCCACTGTACACTCAAAATCAAGTTTGATATTATATGATTGTTGTACTGTTGTATAAATATAGCTGCATATTAGAAAACAATTAATAAAATATTATAAATGATCAGCTGTTCTGATTTTTTAAAAGATTTTCAAGGCGAATATTGTGGCTTCAAGTTGCAAGAACGAACAATGACCCTTGTGTTGTAGCTTCATATTTCTTGAAATACCTGGAGGAAATAAACAGTTAAGTATAAGTTTACATTAATTTGGATTATCCTTGATACTATAAATACAGTTTTTAATTAGCTCCACAGTTTTAAATGATTATGTGCATTCTTTTGTATTTATAACAAGTAAAAAAACATAATTTTATGAAATCATTTACTTAAAAGTAAAAAAAAAAAATCACTGTCTTAGTTTATAGCTGTATTAGTTTTATAATTCAGGTGCTCCAAGGTGCGTGAGACTTGATGCTGGAACTGAAAATATATACATTGAGGACATTCAAAAATCTTTTCGTTGGTACCATGATGATGACATGTGTGGAGAAAAGAGTGTTATCATAGGAAGATCAATGTCTAACCAGGTTTGAGTATGAAGTTTTACCAAGGTACTATAAGATTCAGTAACATATGATGTAAAGAAAATTACCAAATCCAATAAGTTTAACCTTTTCTTACATGTACACTGAGAAAATCTACTCTAATGCAAAAGCATAGTTTGCACTTTGGTTTAAAGTTATATAGGATTATATATATATATGTGTGTGTGTGTGTGTCTGTGTGTGTGTGTGTGTGAAGAGAGAGAGAGAGAGAGAGAGAGAGAGAGAGAGAGAGAGAGAGAGAGAGAGAGAGAGAGAGAATTTCAGTGTAATTCCTCCCTCAGGAGAATGTTCAAAGAAGTACTGATAGCTTTGAAAGCCTAAAGTGATTTAAGAATGAATGAATGCATAATGTATGCATGGTCAACTGCACGGTTTGCGGACAATTCAACCTTTGTGTAGTTAGGAATACACATGCAAATAAAGCATCCAATGGCGTCAAGTACGTTGAAATTTAACTTGTGGATGTTAATATAAGTTGAATAGACTGCAAACCGTGTAGTTGACCATACATTCACTCTTTATTCACTTTGGGCTTTAGTACTTCTTTGAACATTCTTCTGAGGGAGGAATTACAGATATTATACGTGTTTGTGCAAAAACTCAAACCTTGGTAATAACTTTTGAACAATTGATGTGAAGGCTTTCAAATTTTATGGTGTATTACTTTTGACATTACATATATTTAATTCCCCACTTGTTTTTACTTAATGACCTTGACCTTAGAGTTTGACCTACTTTTGAAAAATGTTTAACCTTGGCCATAACTTTTGAATGATTAGAAAGAGAGATTTTAATATGTATAACCCTTGTAAAAAATCATCTATCAGTATATATCAACATTATTAACCTAATAAGAGTTTAATCTACTTAAATTTGTAAAACTTTTACACAGGTTGTATCTGTGTACATATTAATTATACCTTAATTTATTGGACCTTTGAGTACCAAACTCTTTTATCCAATGACCTTGAAATGTGACATACTCTTTAAAAAATTGCCATCAGTATTTAACAAACTGATCTTGTTATAAGAGAATAGAACGCTGGTGGAGAACACTGAGAGAGATGGGCATTTCCTTCTGGATACACTTGTTCAAAGATATGGAAGACCAAGGGATGTTTTCATTGGCAAATAACGAGCACATGTAAGATGCAAAATATTTATTTTTGAACATTATGAAATAAAATTTTTATAACCTAATACTTCTGCAGGTTACCTGATCAATTTTGTAAACCAACAACTTATAATAAGGATGGTTTTTCAACAGAATTATTAAGAGATATTTTTCACAAATTTTACAGTACTTTTTTTTAAATTACTTTTTCTATTTACCAATTCAGAGAATGCCTTCGTTTCTGCTTTATGAGAATAATACAGCAAGAACTTGATCAAATAAAAATGGAATGGAATAACCATTATATTAGAGCGCAAAGACGCTATGATGATGATGGAAGTCTTCCAGGAAAACCAGATGTGATGTTTTTCCACCCGGAAATTTTTGGTATTTTCTAGCAAAGATTAGTTTAAAGAATTTAAATTCTATTTTTTTTACATTTGCCCTCCTCCTTTAATACCCTGGTTGTTTATCAAAGTGCTAAAATTAAATCGGTATTAAAACATTGTAACTAAAATTCTTTTCATTAACAGGTGCTGTAGACTATAAATTTCCAGTGGATATTTGTGATGTGCTAGAGTTTCAAAGACTATTTCCAAGTCCAAGCCCGAGAGGATGTTGTGAGGACTACGCAGCATACTTCGATCATTTGCTTTTAGATGGTGGGAGAACTGTTCCACAGACCATTGAAAAGGCCATCGAGGCTTTGAATTACTTGGTTGAAAAGCTCTAAAATCCAAATCAAGCCCAGAGAATACACCATCACCTAATGTTGCACTTTTTAATTTAATGTTGTATACCTATCATCAGTACAGCTAAAAGAAAGTGTTTGAATTAAAATTTACAGACAGAAAACTTTTTGTTGATAATTACTGAATTTATTAGATAACCATATTCACTCATGGAACAAGTTTTAATGAAAATTGCAAAATAAGGATTAAAAAATAGCAAACTACCCCAAGAAAAACTTGAAAACCATACAGATGCAACAATCAAGCATTCTAAAAATGTTCAAGTGTATGCTACTACCATAGATACACCAGAAATCAATATTTATAAACAATTATCAATGCCCCTTGGTACATGTGTATTATCTTTGTTTGAAGAAATACCTTTATTCATATGACTATCACTGCCATTTTTTTAGTTTAAAAAGAAAATGAATAAAAACTTTCAAAACACATATATATATCATTAAATAAAGTTCCTCTTCTTAAGCAAGATGGAATTCCCCGCCACAAGTGATCGCCAACTCCATTTTCCTGTGAAATTCTTCAGGGGTTTCTCCTCTGGATATTTCCAGTAAAAGATCGCAAGTATGTGCAACTGGCAACAGAGCAGGGTCTTCGACAAATTTAATTTCAAGCTTTTTGTGAAACCCTAATGGAGGGATTGTTTCAGCTCCAGTCCAAAAGGCCAATAGCATATTCAGATTGATTTCAGATGTATCTTCTGAAAGAAAAAGAAGTAGAATAAATTGATGTGTGAGCATAAATGCCTCTTAGAACTATGAAAGTAATGTCAAAATATTGCATATTATAACCTTCTGCTACAAGGAAAACAACAAGAGGCCCAGGGGCCACATCGCTCACCTGAGCAAAAATTGCCTTAATTCTGATCAAATTAGCATTACAGTATCAAAATATCTTGACAACTGAGTACAGTAGATCTTGCTAAAAAAATTGAAAATCTGCCAATTTTTATCAACCTCTTATTTTTTGGTAAATACCAAGCCCCTTTTGTTGTTGTACCTGTAAGAAGATTTGTCTCTATTCCTATATACCCCCCCTCCCCCCATTTCATGGCCCCATTTTTCTCTAGGGAATCATGGTTTCATCAGACTTAAATCTGCATAACCTTTGCTTTCACACTAAGTACTGAGTTTTGAACCGAACACTTTCCCAGAATAGTTTTAAAGATTTTCTCTTCATATTCCTATGTAAAAATTCAAACCGCCATCACGGTCCCGCCCTACCACTAGGGACTGTGATTTTGCAAACTTGAATTTACACTACCCGAGGATGCCTCTACACAAGTTTAAACCCTTTCTGGCCAAAAATTCTTTAAAAAGAAGATTTTTAAAGATTTTCTCAATATATTCCTAAGTAAAAATTCATTCCCCATTGTGGCCTCACCCTACCCCTGGACTATTATTTAAACAAACTTGAATCTATACGATCTGGGGATGCTTCCACTCAAATTTGGGCTTTCCTGGCCTAATAATTTTGAGAAGAAGACTTTTAAAGATTTTCTCTATCTATAAAAATTTATCCCCCATTGTGACCCCGCCCTACCCCCAGGGACCATGATTTGAACAAACTTGAATCTACACTTCCTAAGGATGGTTACATGCCAATTTGAGATTTCTTGGCCAAATATTTTTGAGAAGAAGATTTTTAAAAGATTTTCTCAATATATTCCTATGCAAAACTTGATCTCCCAATTGTGGCCCCACCCTACCCCCGGGGATCATGATTTGAACAAACTTGAATCTACACTACCTGAGGATGCTTCCACTCAAATTTGAGCTTTCCTGGCCTAATAGTTTTTGAGAAGACTTTGGCTCAGGTGAGCTAAAAAAGGTTAAGTTTACAATGCAATAAGTTGTTAAAGTTGGTTTCTGGAAGAAGAGACTTTGAAAATTTTCTTAATAAATATTGAATTTTTTTTTAGATTTTTAATCTTTAGTTTTTAAGATCTGTGTAGAAACATAGAATTGTGAGCAAATCTCTGTATCTTGCTTATAATTCGAAGCTTAACACTCAGATATGGTTAGTAAATAGAAATTGTAAACAATTATATAAAACACAAGAAACATGCACTATAACAAATAAAGAACACAGTTTATTTTTTCGAAATGAATCATATATATACATGTACATGTATATACCTACATATTTCCGACAGCGATATCAAACTCTATTTACACTGAATAAACTCGAGAAAATGCCGAGCATCTCAACAAAACCTATTGCATTAATATACCATTACGCAAAATATAATGCCGAATTACCGATAGAATGAATTGTATTTCAGTACTTTTTTGATACATCAGATTTTGCTTAATTTGCGCAGGTAAACAGTTAACTGTTTGATTTACCGAAGTCTCTGTTTGATACGTAAAAATCACGAAATACAGACGATAGTTCCCAGGTTACAAAGCATAATTAATGAAAACGAAACGAAAATCAGAACAAGCTAACACCAACGTCATGTGTGAAAACTGTCAACGCATTGAAATATTTAGCCTCAATTTACTTCACAAAATCGGCACAAATACATTTTGCATGTTTCAAAACTCTCCCTTCATTCGCGAACTGTTGCACAACAAGCAAATTCATCATAGTCAGATCGACCGTATAATGTCATGGCTGCTTTAAACAAAGAACCTCGTTTTAGATGTATGGAATACGAGTCTTGGTAAAATGGGTACGCAAACCTGGGCCGTGGCAAAATAAAAGCCGGGGCAGATCGGCAATCGTCAATTCCAAATACGCATTATTTTGCAGCAATATTTACAGCAAATACAAATATACTGGTCCATCAAATATCCTGAAATTTTAATGAGATTGGCAGATTAATAACTGCCAATCTTTTGTTTTGCCCAGGCCAAGTCTTGTCTACCCATTTTACCGAATGCCGAATCCGAAGCTATTAAACTGATTAAAACACGCCTTTCCTTTATTATTATTTTCGTAATAACTCAGATTTGAAACATAATTAGACCTTAATTTTTGCAATTTATATTTTCCTTCCCATAAGGATAATTTATGCTAAACAACGTTGAATTGGAATCAGTAGTTCTTGAGAAGAAGATTTTTTAAAATGCACCCCCCTTTTTTTACAGTTTCAAGGTTTTCTCCGCTTTGAATACAGATCTGACTTTTATTTCTGCAATTTATATTCGCCCTCCCATAAGGATGCTTTGTGCCAAATTTGGTTGAAATTGGATAAGCGGTTTTAGAGAAGAAGTTCAAAATGTAAAAAGTTTACAGACGGACAGACAGACGGACAGACGGACGGACGGACAGACGGACGGACGGACGGACGACGGACAAAAAGTGATCAGAATAGCTCACTTGAGCTTTCAGCTCAGGTGAGCTAATAAAAAATACACCATAAAAAAGACCACATAGCTCACCTTAGCAATGGTTCCCAAGAGTTTGAATAGTCAATTATTTTAAAATCAAAAAGTCAGAATGTCTAGTAAAAGTTGGACATTGCATAGGTGACCATGTCAAAGGGCCCCTGTTTTAGCAAAGGACATTACTATAAATCAGATGAAAGACCCTTAATACAGGGCATTCATTTGAGCCAGATGGGACTCGAATGGTTTTGAAAAGTTACACATATTTGCTATAACCTTTACCACTACCCTAAACACTTGGCAAAAGGACAATAAACACTCTTTTATGCAAACACTTTTAGAGTATTGCAACACTATTCAATTACCAACTTTCGATAACATTTTGTCTTTGCTAGGTTATTTGTGTGACACACTTAAGACAAATTGCAGAACTCTTATTTGAAGAGGACAAAATAAAAATGTCTTGTTTACCTATGTGACTTAAACATCTAAATTGGAATGAAACATTTTTTCAGTTCATAACGGTTTGATGAATTTTAAAGTTAACTATGTGATAGACAGGGGAAGAAATATCTAGATGAATTCTCTTTTCTTGGAGGGAATGTGGGTGGGTGTTGGACGAGGCTTGGAATGAAAATTCGGTATAAAGGTTGTTTTTATGGCATCCATGAATTGTACATATATTTCAAAAATAAACATGTACACCATTCTTTATACCTGAACAATCTTGCAGGAAAAGTTCAAAAGCATACATAGTATCTTCTTCCTTCCTCTTGTCATTTGAACCATCTTCACTGTAGTTAATGTGTATGATTTCTTTTATTTTCTGCATGGTTACCATACTGTTGGACAACATGTGAAGAAAAAGCCCCCTTACTTCCTCCGAATTGCTCTTCATAATTGTGTAAAATTCTAAAGTGTTCAATCCTTTCCTGAACTGTGCAATTTCTGCATGGATTCTGAAAAGAAAATTAAATAAGATGTAATTACGGTATATTGCCAAACAATAAAAAGAGAAAAAAACTTAAATTTCTTTCAGTGCTGTTTTAGCCAGATATTACTGTCCAGGATAATGTGTATATCAAATAATCAAAGAGGAGGCCCAAATGCCTTTATAGTCACCTGAGTACCATAGTCCTTAGATCAACCTGTCACATTTTATACTATAAAATAAAGAGAAAAAAATACATGTTCACTTAATGGCCATATTTGTTATCCCCATCCGCAAATAAAAAGCCTGAGCCCTGCCCCATGGGCATTGAATTTCTATTTATGAAGAGGACATTAAGGACATAATAACAGTGCACTTAGTTATCTCCCGTGACAGTGAACATACAGAAGAAAATATTATGTACAATGTTATACATTTCACTATTAGGCCATATTGACCTTATCTAAGAACCTTTTTACAAAAGAACTTATGACTTATAACCAAATTAATGAGTGCTTAATAATCACAAATTAATCATTATTTGAATTTAATGGCTGTAAAAAATAATTATAGAAATTATAATAAGGGTAAATTAATGTTATTATATAATTTTTTTTGTAAAACCCAGCCCTGAACCCCTGACCCTGGGGTATTCAATTTCACAATTCAATTTGGTAGAGGGCTTCATGAACATCATATCTATGCATTTATTTTTTGGGGTGGGAGTAGAGAAGAGGATTTTTTTCATATTTGTTTTTGTTTTTTTATATTTGACCCTGCTCATGAGGTCCAAAGGGAAGTAAAGTCGCTCTCTTATCCTAGAGATGCTTCAAATCAAAAATTGACCTAAAGGCTTGTATATTTCAAGTAAAAAGTTAAAAATGTGAAATTGCCACATGACAATGGACGAAGAACAACTGCAATAGGTCACCTGAGTGACTAAGGTGAATTTAAAATATGTGAAGGTACCATGTATTTTAAAAATAAATTGGAAAATCACCTTAGGTAAACATGACTCTTCAACAATTGTCTTGCCATACAATCCCTCTTCTGTTCTGTGTATGGTGGAACAACACCATAGACTCCTTGTTCCACCATCCAATCTGACAAAAGATTCAGTTCTTCCTCATCTGCAGTTTGCAGCTGGAAATATAGAGAATTCTCTTACTATATCTTTGCTAGGATGTTATACAAGGTAGCAGTGGTACTGATCTAGTATCTCAATACAGCCATGCAAGTTCAGTTAATTTTAAACTCCTGCAACTGATTTATTATTTTGTTTAAGATGAATAAATAAAAACCATACCTTTTGTATTTTATTTTTCACATCAAGGTCTATGACATCATCAGTGGAATAGACAACATCTTTGGGTTCAATTAAAAGCTGGTACAGAGTTGAATTCAGAAAAGGGAAGCCTGGCCCCCCATGGAGAATACTCCATACAATCATCCTTCCTGCTTTGAAAAACATTTCCTTGTCTAACAGTGGGACAGAGTGGATGAAAGTCTTATTATAAGGTTCTCCCTCCAGAACTGCATTTGCAAGCTCCTTCATAAGACAACTAAAATACAACATTTTAATTTGTTAATTTCTAAATAAGTAGCAATTTATGTATTTAATTACATTTTAACAAACTTTCCTAAATGACTTCATATCATTGAGATGGCCACCAGCTCAAAGGGACTTTCATAGTTTAAGGACATTATGATGAAGGGACATGTAAAGGACTGTACTAGCTTATGTAAATGACCTTAACTTTCAACTTACACTTTAACCTATGGACACTCTTTGGATGAAGAATTGTCAGCTGGGGCCAAAATACAGACACAAGAGATGTTTGTAAAACACTTATGCCCCGGCCTCCCTTTGACATACATGATAGGTTGCACAAGCTATTTATTATCGGCAGTATACACTATGGGCAGTTTATCCGGAACATAGAAATAAACTTAACCTTTTGAACTTAAAATTCAATAGGGGTCATCTATCTATACTATCTGAAATGCATCAACCTATCAAGTAGGACGTGTCTATGCTGAAAAGTTGGAGCAAGATTTCATAAAGGGAGAAAAAATGTGCTTCAGACAAAGATTTTAATCAGCGCCTCCTTTTTAAATGCAAAGAATCAATAATCATCTAAAATTGCAAGAAGCAATCCTTGCAGATTTTGAAACTCTGAAGTAAATGGAATTATAACAAAAAAGGTTTTATATTCTAAAAATTTGATACAAAACAGGAGAATCATGGAATCAATATAAGTAATCCCTTTAAATAAGGAAATTACAATATGTGAAGTATGAGCTTGAATGATTAGGCCAGATGAGAGAAAATAGTTTTCATGGCAAGTGATAATGAACAAAAAGATGGACATACGGATTACAGTAAACAAACTTTTAACCAAACAACATTATTTCATGATTTACTTATGAATAACTAGTTCACGCCAACTAATTTTCCCGAGTAAATTTTGTGTTGTTATAACGACTACACCAAAAAGGCTGGTTTGCAGCGATTAAATTTCACCACAATGACGCTCTTGTGAACCATGCAAAATTTTCTTGCACATGAATACAAGTTGGTTTACAGTACAGTAAAACTCGGTTATAGTGAAGTCCTAGGGACCAAAAGATTTACTTCGTATTACAAATTCGTAATAATAACTATAGTGAATTCACTATATACACCTGTTTCCTTTCACAAGACTATAATTTTTGGGAGTTGATTTTAATCAACTCTCCTATGCAGTTACTCTAGCAATCCAAAAGTGAAACAGTGTTTGGACCTAAGCACAAATCATCACCGCTGACAAGACTTAGTTTTTGAAAAATAATCAAAAAATTCGATGTAATGTATGCTGAAGCATTGCTTTTAAAAGAAATTTATCTATAAACACTTTTAAAATACTGTGGTTTCATTAATTTTCGTGAGTATCAATTTTCGTGGATTTTAGAAAACCACAGTTTCAAGGATACGTAATTTCGTGGTCAATGATCCAATCAATACAAAAAGTCAGTTGAAATTGAACTTCAATGAACATTTAATTTCGTGGATCAACTTAACAATGAAATCCACGAAAATTGGTATTCAACGAATATTGATGAAACCACAGTACATGTAATAAGATTTTATATAATACTTACAATTTAGATATTTTTGTAGCTCATGTGTTCCTACGCCCGAGTTTAATGAAGTCTCATTCAACCAGACGTTCGACTGTCTCCGTAAATCTCCGACAAGCAGAGAGGCTCTCTTGCTTGTCGGAGATCAATGGAGACAGTCAAGTGTCTGGTTGAATGAGACTAGAGTTCGATATCAATAGTGCTTGGATCCATACGATTTTTAGAATTGTTTCGATATTACTAATACATAGTTTAAAATCTATCTTTAAATATTACACAACATGATTCATATGGGGTTTCTCGAAATTCTTGTCGGAAAAGTCTAAAAGTTCATATAATAAAAAAGTGTGTAATTCAAATACAGACTAGAAACTAATTGCCATGCAAGATAAGTTGATTTTAAAATTAATGATAATTGATAAAATCAACTCTTGTCAGTACTACAGTACTTTGATTACTTATTGAGGCTTAGAATAAAAATTACTTTGAACCCATAATGATCGGATTGTGAGTTGAAAAATTTATATGAAAATAAATTTATTCAAACTACTATGTTAAATAGTAATGCAAACTTTATTAAACTGAAAGAAATTCGTTATAAAAGTGTTAAATTTCGTAATTATTAACTTCTATGGGACTTAAAATCAGTTCGCTATATCCGTAAATTTGTTTTATCTGAATTGGTTATTGCTGCCAAATTTTGCAAAGGTTTGTTAAAATTTTAATCGGGGACTCTAAAAAACTTCGCTAAATCCGAGAAGTTGCTATATACGTGTTAGTACTAAACAAGTTTTACTGTATATGGCACATTCAGAGCAGGGCCCTATTAAACCTTATCATACCTTAAAAATTCCCTCTTTGGCCCTCCGTAATCTGCTCCCAATTCACCAGGAAATTCTACTTTGAATGGTTCCTCCAACTTAAATGATGCCCTGTCCAAAGCCCTCAGAGCTGAATTCAGTACATGTCTCCTGTGTACCACAATTAACTGCTTTACATTTTCCTCCTCCTCACTTTTGAGTGTGTTCATTGTCCACTTTCTCAAATCAAGGTCAATGAAATGCTGTGGTCTGTTGTTTCACATAAAATTAGAACTCATAAAATTATTATAAAGTTTAAATACTTTAAAAATCATAAAACAGTCACATGTTTTTAACTTTTTAAAGTTTTCAAATAACACTGATTTAAACAAATTAACTGTGTATTTATAAATATTAATTAAAATACGAGACTAAGTGTCAATATTTGAGAGAAAATAAATTATACAAATGTAAGCATTTATTCTTACTGCTGCATCATTTCTAAACTAGCACATATAGCTTCCTGCATTTGCATGTCTCCATCTAAATCTTCAGACAAAAAGGGTTTGTTACCATTCTTCTCAGGTTTAGGAGTCTATGGGGAAAAAAGGACAACAATTTATTCCCTCTTTTTCATGATGAATTGATGCTACCAGCAGGCTTGGGGTAATGCTAAATGTAATGGTAATGCATTGTAATGCATTACATGTTTTCAAAGTAATGCTAGTAATGTGTAATGCCTCAAAATTAGCATTACAAGTAATGCTAATGTAATGCATTACTTTCCAAAATCTAGTGTAATGCTGGCATTACATGGCATTACTTTGCATTACTATGCTTATTTATGCATGTTCACTTTAAAAAAATGTGATGAATAAATGAAAAGTTGAAATTGAATTTGATTAAATTCATTTTTAAAGAAGAAAGAAATAATTCTAATTGAGTAAAAAATGTTTTAATTGTACATGTTTTTTTTAAAAAAGGTTTTTTAAAAATTCATTTTTGAATTGTTTATATTACTAAAGATAACAGCACAATTTCATAACATTTTTAAGAGTGTTATTATTAAGAGTTTTTAATCATTTAAACAATTTACTCCAATTAGTTTGCACTTCAATAAGAAATGTGTCAACAACACACTATGCCCCCAGGATAATCTAAGTATCAAAACAATCTATTGTTATAAGAATCGCTAAACACCCTGGGGAATCCCCTTACAATAGAATAGGAGACAGACATGCACCTTTAAAAGCAAAATGAATGCACTGTCCATCCATGAAGAAAATCAATATCACTTCCAATATTATATAAACCTATTTGAAAATAATCTTACTTATTTTCTCTCTCTTTCTCTCTTTCTCTGTCTGTCTCTCTGTCTGTCTGTCTCTCTCTGTCTCTCTCTCTCTTGTATATTAATTACACTGTACATTAGTTTGGACTAATAGAAAATACAAGATTGATGTATTTAATCTATTATTGCACTTAATATATCCTAAGATAAAGATCGTCAAACAGTATTTTCCAGTCCAAGCTTTGACTGCCCCTGCAAAACATTTATTTAGTATAGCCCGGAAGATGGATGCATTTAAAAGATGAACCCTTTGAAACTTCGATCATAAAGTGCAACAGCAATCTTTTGTCTAAAAGTGTCCTCCGTAAAAAGAAATACAATTAAAATATATTAAGAAATATAACTGGGAAAAATCATCTGTTTATAAATTAATAAAATTAAGTGTCCAAAATTATAAAGATTTGTGTAATCTGGGGATATATCTATATTTAGCTTTTAAAAACCGCAACATTATTTCATAAATTGTTTTTTGTTACGCATGTTATCCTGTGTCTCTATTTCATATCTGGTATTGTATCATGCCAAATGTCTATAAATATCATTTTACTTATGTAATATGTTGTTCATATTGCCACAATATGATTATATATTGAGCAAATAAAGAGTGACTCTTGTTTATTCATTGAATTTGAACCTGATACTGAGCATGAAGCTGTAGATATGTTAAAGAGTGTTGTATATTTGAAACATTTGCAAAAACTCTTTATTAGCTTTACTTAAAAAAAAAAGTAATGGTAATGGTAATGCATTACTTTACTCATGTAATGGTAATGTAATGCATTACTTCAAGAAAATCAAGTAATGGTAATGGTAATTTAATGCCCAAATTCATGAAGTAATGGTAATGTAATGCATTACTTTACAATGTAATTCGCCCCAAGCCTGGCTACCAGTATATCAATGCTGTGATATGAAAGTGATAACTGTATTTCATAATAATCCAATTCATAAATTAATGCACAGAACAAAAAATCATCCTTGCTAGCCAAGGGTTTCCGGTCAACTTCGCTTCTCATAAATGAGGGGGGAAGTGGACCGAAAACCCCTAACTAGCAAAGATGACACAAAATATGTAAACCAACTTTTATTCGTGTGCAACAAATTTTTGCAAAATTTGTGAGAGATTCGTCATCGCAAATATTTCTTGCTGCAATCTAGTTCTTGCTAGTTATAATTATGGCTATAAGAACGACACAAAAATTGACAAGGCTTGATCGCTTAAATTAGTCCCAACGAACCAGTTTTTCTCCAGTTAATCTTGAAATAAAGTCATCACAAATGAAAGGAAAAGTAAGCAAGCTTACATGCTTCATGCTCCGCTATTACTTGACAATGAATGGCAAAGTATGCATTAAAATACACAAAATAATTTGATGAAGGACATACTCACAAAATATTCCAGCAAACATTTTAAGTTCAAAAGGGCCCAAACTTCCACAAAATAAAGGAATCTGAATTTTCTGGTTACATGCACATCCATACTTTGTGTCCTAAATGTCTACACAGTTTTACTTAATTCTATGCAGTGGTTTAAGAGGGGGTTGTGCTTACAATCTGTACATAAAAATACAATATTTAACATAGGGCCAAAATTCTGAGTTCAAAAGGGCCAAAATTCACAGGAAAATAATGAAATCAGAATTTCCTGGTAAAATGCACATCTTTAAATTGCATCTACAAAGTTCACTACATTCCATGCAGCAGTTTAAGAGATGTTGCACTTACAAAAAACAGCTAGGACTAATGGACTGACTGACGGACCTGTCAAAAACATTTTAGCTCTCCCAACTTCATTTTAGGAAAAGTTGGTTTACAGTTTACCACATAAGAAGTGTGAATTAGAAAAAAAATTCAAAACATGGATTATTGGCTGATTATTAGTTGGTAAGAGACAACTGCCAATTAATCGATTATGATTCTCAACCGATTTGACACACTAACATACATGATGTTACAGTTATAATTGTATGATCACAAAATTTAACAGCTAAGGAGTATTTTTGTTATAATCAAAACAGACAGACAAAAAAGGATGAAATCTACAATATCCTCTAGTTTCAGCCACAAGGGACTGATAATTTAATATATTATATATGTAAATAATTGTATCAAACATTGTTACTAAGGGTAATATTACAGATTACTCACTGAAGTCAAACAAGTCTGGGTTGACTTTTTGAAAAATATCACAGGAGTACCAGCATTTTCAAATTCTGCATCTGATCCTTCATCAGTACAAACTGCATCAAACATGCGTGATGTGCCTGGCAGCAACTGCGGGTCTTCCAGCTCACTAGACAGGCTTAATGACTGACTTTCCATGTCTTTAGAGGGACCTGGAGAACTCTTCTGAAAGTAATCATGAACAAATAATCATAGCATTCCAAAATAAAAGGTTTATAGAAATAAAATAAAAAATGTGTATTCATTACCACGGTTTGGGTTTGTCAGAGAACTCCTGTCTTTTATTTACAAAACAAAACCATTTCTCAAATATATTTGGACAAAACAGCCACGCAGTTCTCAAAATAAATTCCATGCAAAATGCACCTTATGCCGGATATACATGTACATGTGTATATTTATATATTGAAAAATTCTCTCTCCTCTCTCTCTCAATAGATTTCTTTGAAAAGTGTTTTTAAAATAAATGATTTAACTAAAGATATAATTTACATGAAATGAAAAGGAATTAGTACCGATATATCAGGTAGATAATTGTCATCATCTTCATCTTTTTTTGTAGTATGTAAGTACACTCTAACTGGATATGTCTTGATATGGTCAAAATAATTTCCAACCGTAAATTCATGATTGTTTTGAAAGCTTCGAGGTAGTGGATCCCCAGAAAAGGATGCCAAATAATGATTCAGGTCGGACAGCTTGAGATTCTGGGCCATTGATCTTGCCTTTGGAAAGTACAGATCAAGGATTTGTTTTTCAAGGACTTCATAGGTTGTATCTTTTGACACATCAATAATTTGTTGTCCACCGCCTTTGCTCAAGGTAACAACTTTGAACACATCAGACCTCACTGCATGTTTCCACCCACAATAAATTCTTCTAGTTGGTTTGAAATGCCTCTTAATTTTCTTTGTTTTCTGTATACGTAATCTTTCTCTTTTCAAATCGAAGAATTTTTTAAGCACTGGTGAAGTATCTTCACTTTTGGCTGAAAATAAAATTGTTTGATTTATATACATGTATTTTCATTAAATCATTTAGCTTCCTCTGTTGCTTTACATTCAAATACAGTATGTTAAATACCGTAGACAAGGCAAATAATAACAATGGTTTATTTACTTTCACTATGTTAAACTTTGCCATTTATTGGTTTTTTGCTAAATAAAACCCATAGTAAATATTAACATAAGTTTTTTTTAAATGTGTTAATGCATATACTTAAATCACTGGTTTTCATTGAGGATGAAATTAAAACCATCGGAATTGGTACTCTTTCAGAAATCCTGAAATTTTAACACCGTGGGATTAAAACGAATTATAGTATACTATACATATGTACATAGCTAAGGAATGTTTTGGGGCATGCCCTGGATATTTAAAGTCATAAGCAGTTAAGAAATGAAAAAATCTTTCCAAAATAACTGCTTATGAACTATCAGAAACTGCCTATCAACTGTTTAGGCTTATGAAACTGCTTTTTTTGTTAAAGGGTTTATTGTGGTTCCAGCATGCCCCTAAGCAGTGCAGAGAGCTAGGGTTTATAAACTTTTTCATAAAGTGCACAACACACATCAAGTGACCACAGCAGGGTTTGAACCTGTCGGTTACTGGCCTTACGCCCATGACCACTGAGCCATAAGTTTTTCATATATTATTATAGTAAAACATTTTCTTTCAGTTAATTACCTTGAAGGTGATTTCGACAAGCTTGCTTTAATCTTAGTTGAAGTCCAATTGCTGTAACCCCAAGCTTTTCAAAATCTTTTTCTGTAAGTTCAACTACATCCTGAATTCTGATCTGAAAATAATGTACAGTACACAGCTTATCTTGGGTCCATTTTAAAAAATTTTGAGGATTTGTTACACTATGCACATAAATCATGGATATTTAAAAATTTGTAAAAACTTATCAATTGACAAGTGTTTGTCTTTTAAACTTTGTAACACAAAAGATCATCATGGGACAAAAGACTTTTGGCTAGCAGATTATGTGTTGGATTGCACAAAAAGCATTTGCTTTTATCAAGTTTATTGTCAATGCAAAATTGCATTTATTTTTTATATTTTCATTTTGCATATCTTTGTGGGGAGGGGGGATCATTAGTATCTGAAGAATCTGAAGAAAGATGTGCCGTGGGTTGTTTAACTTGTCAAAAAAATCTTAGTCCGACAAGTTGACGTGGACACACTTCTCCCTACTTCCCCCTTAGGTTGGATACCGGTACATGGTACCAATTCCGTACCGAATAGTTGCCTTAAAAATACTGGTAAAATACCGTTTCATTTATACCAGTACTGATAACGTTATTTCTGTATCTTTGAAACCTTTTTATACATTAAAAATGATTTTAAAAAATGACTTTAGACTCACTAAAATTCTCCGCGTTTTGAAAGGATATGCTAATTAACGAAATACTAGTATATGCTTTATCATTTTTAGTACAATACTTGATTCGACTGCCAATATTTAAAGTAATAACTCTGTACATATATAACAAATAATAAAATAAACTTACAATATTTAAATAGTGTACAGTTTGAATTTTATTCTGACAATAAATGTAAATTAAAAAGACAAAATAGCGCAAAATAAGTTCTTCATTTCCATTCAATTTCTGATGTTTCGTCAATTAATGCGACCAAACAATGGCTGGCAACTGGGTAAAGCACTCGGCTGTCTGGTCTCTTTTCAGATGGGAATCAGATGGTGGTGTTTGCAACCATTTCCAATGTGATTATTTATGTTTCTAGTCGAATCAGTTTGAGATTTAATTAACTTGTTTGTTGATCTTTTATTAAAGGATTGAAACATAAACAGTTTTTAAACTCGTATTTTTTATGTAAAAATATATAATACTGTTTTTATATATAATAACACTGAAAGATCAAAAACACATTTATTATAAAAGGAATTATCATTTATCAAGGTCTTATACCGTATCGTTTAAAATACCGGTACAGTATCGTACAGTTTCATTCTAACGGTATCCAACCCTAGTTACCCTACTACCTCCCTCCTCCCGAAAAAAAAAATATCCTGTATCAATGTCACTTTTGCATATAGCCAATCCACAAAAGAAATGAGTTCTATAACAACAATGCATGCACACACAATATTTTATTGAGCATTATGATTACAGAAATGCACAATGCTTGTTTAATTGACACATTTCTTTAATTAATTATCATTATAGTAATCATACTAAATTGAATTTGTTATGTGTAACAAGCATCCCTTAATTTTTCCTTACCATATTTTCCTTGAACACATTCTTGTATTCCTTCATTCCTATTTCTTCTAATATGTTGAATATGTCTGTATCATCTGAAAAAAAAAACAACATTTAGGCTAAATGAACATATTAAAAGAATGTGAATTGTTCAGCACTGACTTTATAAAGCAATGTGTACTAGTTAAATTTATGACCTGTGTCTCTGGACAAGCCTTCAACCAGGCAGAATATGTTTTTTCTTTTAATTTCTGGAACATATAATTTTTGTATTACAGTATTAGAGCATATAATGTATGTGATAAACATTGTTGATAAATACGTCATACGATGCAACTGTCCTGCGGTATACATGATGTCATGATACCTCAAGTCAAAATGAATTTAAGTAACTGACAAACATACTGTATACGTGCATTCCGATATACGTGTTACTTAGACATTCCGCACACTGGTTACAACACACATCATATCACAGTAAAAACTTAAAGCTTTTAAAGAAATATACCTTTTTACGCAGAAGAGCATCGCATAAATTAGATAACTCGAGCATAGGTTTCTTCGTTCAATGAACTTATTTAATTTTTGTAGTAGATCTTCATATATATATATATATATATATATATATATATATATATATATATATATATATATATATATATATATATATATATATATATATATATATATATATATATATATATAAGTTACAGGCACGGTATTACCAATAGAAGAAGGGTTGAGATAGACTTTAATTTGTCGTTTTGTGTTAAAATTTTAATTTTCGTGAATGTGAATAACATCCACCCGTTTTTAAGAACCATGCGGGTTTCTTCTAAATTGTATTGTAATGATATTAATTAAAGTATGGTACGTTTAACTCTTCTATATATTTATATACAAGAACGACATGCCTCGAATACCTAATTATAAATAGAGAATCAAGTAACCAAACAAGGCCGATTTCACAAAATATATAAATCCATTCATACCTTCACTTCCAGACGCCATGTCTTCTGAATGGCGCATGCGCAAAAAAGTCGATAGCACGATGGTGTGATGACGAGATGACGATGATGCGATAGAACAATGACGATGACACGATAGAGCATCGCTTCATCGTCATCGCATCATCGTGCCATCGTCATCGTGTTATCGCATCATCGCTATCGTACCATCGCTTCATCGCGCTATCGCTTCATCTTGCCATCGCTTCATCGTCATCGCATCATCGCGCCATCGCATCATCGTCATCGTGCTATCGCACCATCGCTTCATCGTCATCGCATCATCGCGCCATCGTCATCGCATTATCGCGTCATCGCGCTATCGACCCCAACCTCGATGGTGCGATGGTGCGATAGTGAACTGCATGGCCCTATCCGGATTCCATACTATACTTTCATTAAGATTTAGATGAGAATTATGTACAAATTAATAACTTAATTATGGAATCCGGATAGGGCCATGTAGTTCACTATCGCATCATCGCACCATCGACGTTTGAGTCGATAGTGAGATGGTGCGAAAGTGCGATGACGATGATGCGATAATGCGATGACGATGAAGCGATGGTGCGATAGCGCGATGACGATGATGCGATGGCGCGAAAATGCGATGGCGCGAAAATGCGATGACGATGGTGCGATGGCACGATAAAGCGATAGCGCGATGATGCGATAGCGATAACGCGATGGTGCGATAGCGATGACACGATGTTGCGATAGCAATGATGCGATGCATCGTATTATCTTAGCATCGCTCTATCGACTTTCCATAAAAAGGATTGCATTCCCAGCAGCCATTGCACAACATGGCGTTTGATGACGAAGAGATTCTAGAAAATATCATAAATGGGTAGGACATAAGATGAAATAAATTTATTACGGACGAAGTAACATGCAGATGTTTGTATTTGTTGAAGTATAAAAATAAATCCTGCAAATATATCATCAGAAAAATAACTATTAAGTATGGAATCCGGATAGGGCCATGTAGTTCACTATCGCATCATCGCACCATCGCCGTTTGAGATTCCATAAAAACTTGCCAATTCCAAAGTTGTGATAATGTTAACATAAATGTAAATGATTTCACTGGTAAAACAATCGCATCTTGTTCACAAAATTTTATAAATTTGTACGAACATAACATTTATCACAGATGTAAACGACAATACAGCTCTAAATCCCAGCTAAACGATGCCACCGCTGATAACCTAACGATACCGCATACGGATTCATAGCAATTTCACAGCTAATAACTTAACTATCACACATTTGTAAACCTTTACGGATATACCATCTATGGATATAATTTTCTAATCATTCAAACTATAGATTTCTAAAATTGTTTGATAATTTGATAATCTAATTTCGTATATGTTACCGATAAATTAATTAACAAAAGTGGAAAAACACATGTTTTATTGTTGCATTTCTATACTGGATAACAATACTAGAAAATTACTCTTTTCAAATTTTCATAAATCGAACTATCGACAGTGGCATACATGCATATGACTTGAATTTAAAATGGCTGTCACAGATTCTGCCAGATCCCAAGGGAAATTAAACTGATGACAAAAATGCATCGCTAAGGCGACGTTTAAACAACAAAAGTTTTAAAAACCATATTTAACTAAAATAAAACCGCTTTCTTTTCCACCTTAGCAGTAAGTATCTTGTGTTGTCTACATTTTGCATTGCTTGTTGCACTGATACCATATCCTGCAATCGTTTTTTATTTTAAGAAAAAAAAAACCCCTTTAATAGCAGTTTGATTGCAGCGATCAACATTTTAAAGATACTCCATTAACTTTAAATGACGAACAAAACAAACTTCCGTTAATTTAATTGTTGATATATAGACACTAAAAGCTTTAAAGCTCCGGTGATATGTCTGATTTGAATTAAAAATAGCTGACCGTAGAAGATCAGATTGCTGATAGAATTCAGGGTAGCTTATTTTGGACAGATGTTCTCTGCTATGGTCCTGGGGTTTCTGCGCATCTCATTAAGTATGCGATATCACGAGAAGTGTCGCCACAACTTGGCAACCTCCCCTAAACATTGAAAATCTGTGTATTGTTTGGTGTAAAGAAATTCTGATACAAAATGGAACTCATTAATTAGCCCTTTTGTTTGCTCTATTGGATTTTTAATTTTCTATTGAATCACGTTTGCAGTGAGTATTAAATTGAATATTGATATTTTTACAAGACATTGAAGATCAGTACTATTGGTCTTTTCTGTGCATTGGCTATTTCGTTTTCCTACAGGGATGGCGTTTCCCAAGCTCCAAGAGTTCATGGGAGAGATCCAGAAATTCATGGAAACGGACGAAAAGCCGTTCCAAATGTCGTCCATTCTCCCCCGGGGAGCGAAGAGAGAGCTGGACAGCGCTGTACCAATGATCGCTGGCTTCAGGCCCTCAAAGGTAAACGCCCAGGGATCATTCATTTAAAATTCAAGCTAGCACTTAGTGATTGCTTCATTTTCGGTTCATTATTTTAATGGATTGATAAATTCACCATTAATTTCCTAAGACACTGTACAGAATATGTAGCGTTAGGATATAAGTAAAGTTTCTGTAGCAATTCGTTTCTTTTAGGTTTACTATATGTTCACCGTGCTGAGTTTTGCGGAGCTTGGGAGTTGGGACGATGTGAAAATGAACGGCCGTGCAGCCCTTGAAGAGTACGATGAATTCCTGAAAGAACTACCAGACAGCAAAAGGGTAAGTGATCTGTTGGAAATTGCAAATGACAAACCCAGATATAATTGTATGTTAGAAGAATTTACACGATTGTATATCTGTTTGCTATCAATAGAACAAGCCACCTACCCCACCGCCTCCTAAGGACACCATTATAAGCCAGGGATTTCCACAGAGCAGCTCTGCTCGATTCCATACCTCAATCGAAGACTTGCAATTCTACTCACCAAGACACGACGAAGAGAATACTCGAATATCCTCCCGACCATCACCAGCTCGGTCACATGATGCTCCTGGTGGCATGGATACAACACGGGTACCCGGTGGGTCTTACCGGTCTAACCACGTGGTCAACGGACATCGCAGCAACGGAAGAGCACCCCCTGGGCAGGAACAGAGAGGGTCACGTGACGGCAGCAAATGGGCTTCTGATGCTCAGGCCCAAAATGACGATGTTCTCAAGGATGACATTGCAAACTCTATCAGCAATCTCAGAAATGAACTAGGCAGTTTAAAGGATAGGTAAGCTTAAGCTTGATTATGATCATGTCAAATTTGGCGTAACATATACATAATCTAGATCTATTAAGATTGCCTTACTGCATGGTGGTGTCATTCGAATTCTTATGGAGATGGGAGCTTTATAGTGTTTATCAGTTTCTTTAGTTACATCATGAAAAGTTTATTACAGTTCTGTTTTATATCTTACAGATGTATTTCTTCCAGTTTGCTTAAGAACAAAGTTGATTTTGATACCGATAGTTGACAGGATAACACAAAAGTGATCTAATTGATTTTTAGTAGAACTTGATTTTAGACTGTCACAAGAACTGAATAACAGCCCTGAGGTCCAGAGTACTTCCCCACCGAAACCGCCCCTCTTAAATCTGAAGTCGCCTCGGAGTGTTCGAGTTGATGACGTCACGGACAAACTAGCGGACGCATTTGCCGAGCTATTTCGAAAACAGTGGCTGGGTGCTTTGAAGGAGAAGAATAATGGTACTGGACACTCGGAGAAAAACTTGATATATCTGGCAGATATAACTAAGGTTGGAATTATTGATATCTTGATCCAAAAGAACAATTTAAAACAATAATTAGCAAGGTTATGAGTTCAATGCAATTTTTTTTTATATAAACAGCAATGCTTATAGCTATTGAAACTCACTGGGGATTTTAAAATTCTAGCAGTTCTAAGAAAATTTTAAAATGTTTTCATGGTCAAATATTGGACAATTATGAAAGAATCTAAAACATTGATAATATTTTAAATATGGTGTAATTCCCGTGCCAAAATGTGTATCGTGATTAGTGGTAATTAATTTAAAGTAAAGATGACAATATGGTCCAATTTTGACAACTCATTCTCATAAAGGCGACATTTTTATCTTCTCTCAGAAATGCCAGAATTACCTAGACGAAGTATGTGAAAAAGAGTACAATAATTTGTGTGAAGTCATACTCAAACCCATGGGCCAAATAGATTCCAGATACGTGAGTTCCTCGATTATATAATAATTAAGTAATTAACGATATCAGCAAATGCATTTCTTTTATTAATTTCCCATTGATCATCTTTTATGAAAGAAAAATCGAATTTGGGACCCAGCAGCACATATACTGTTTGGTTTATTTCATTATGATTTGACAGGTTCATATTCCAGAGGACCTGAGATCTCTTGTTCGGGTCAGATGTAGGCAGGTGCAGAGGGACACCATGCCGATCTCTCTACCAATCATAAAAGAGGTGAGTGCATGCACGTCGAATGCTCAAAGTTTAGGATTGCTGGGTGATCAACGAATTACTCATCGGGCATCAAAATTAGATCTATATGTCAAAATTTCATTCAGTAATAAAATAAATATTTATCGTAATATAACATTAAAATTTGTTATTAACAACGTTATGTCAAGTCAGTTTTGCCAATGTGCTCAACCAAGATATATAAAAACAGTGTACAATGTTTGACTCAAGTCCATGATTCTGGAGCCAGATCTATCTTAAATATCTAGATACAAGTATGATATTTTGGCTAAAATTATCTTTTAGTAAAGTTAAAATTTCATTAATTTTTTTCTTAAAATGTTGTCTCCGCTAGTTTACTATATATATATCTTTATACAGCGCTCCTTTTTCAAGGAGATCGAGACAGTCTAAAAATGGTCAGGACCATCAAGCCCTCTTAAATGTATATTTAGAATTGCTTACCCGTAACATGTTTTGATCATTAGTACATATTCATTAATAACAATATTGTAGGTTGTCATACGTGACAAAATCCCGGAAGCACATAGGAGTCCAGCACTGAAGAAGTTTGTGGATAGGTGTGTGGAACTTATCTGGATGTTTGCTATCCATGATCCGCCACTGCAGCTGGAGTGGGCCCGTGAGGGCGAATTGATGGGCAGCAATCTGGAGTCGTACACCTCCAGGGGGAACAAGGTGGGGTTCAATGTGTGGCCTACGCTACGACAGTTTAGAAATGGACCTGTCTTGTCTAAAGGAGTGGTTCAGCCAATCTATTGACAAAATAGTACTTCAACCGCATGTTTAATACGCATTTTGTTACTGTTTATGTTTAATAAATTCTATGAAATCGTTTTTGAACCTTTACATACTCGAATGGGTTATGTTCACCTTGATTCCCTTTGCCTTTTTTTCCCACTGGAAATCGGTTTTTGATGAAAATGCACAAGCAGAAAAGATGTACATAACGATGAAAATAAATTTTATTTAACAAATATAAAACTTGTAGATTGACAAACAGGTATTCTGTTTCTATTCTTTCACAAGCAAATCTTCTCCTGCATCATCTGTAAAAAAAAATATATCATGTCAAAATTTTTGCTACAAAATTGTGTTAAAGTTGTATACACTGTACATTTTTAGCAAAATATTCTTGATGTTAGAGAAAACATTTAAATATAAGAAATGAACCTTGCCTTTTTCAGCCCCTCACGCTTTGCACGTTTTACACGAACACGTCTCCGGGCACTGACATCCTGCTCCACAGTTGCACTCGGTCTCCGTGCATCCGCAAGGGTTATTGCAAATGGCGCATGCGCAGTCAGTTGTTTTACACTGGCAGGTCTCGCCGCAATTACATGCTCCATTGGCGCAAGTGCAGTTTGTTTCTATCAATTAAAAAAAATATCTGTGATTATTGAATTTAAAATCTATAGTGAGCCCCGGAAATGCAAAAATGAACCATCAGCTACAACAAGAGGCGCCTTATCTACAGTTAAATCATTTATATTTTTTTAGAAAAACTTCTTTTCTCTTTATTTATTTCAAATAAATGTATTTTTAAAAAACTGTATGTACAAGTATATATCTAAGGTTTTTATCTAAGGCGATATGAAATGTCGTCCGCATTCGATCTTGAAAATCTTTATCAGTACATCCTTGGCAACGAGCTAAGGACGCACAATGTAAAAATGAATCATTTCACCACTATTGAAACGTTTCTATTTTTTAAGTTATGACAAAAATCATTTCAGCCAAATAATTGTACTAATGTTTCTTTTTTAAAACAAGATTTCTTCACAAGTACGAGCACTTTTTTTTTTTTTACTAAAGGCATATTTATTATAATAATTAATTTATAGTTCAGAAATACGAGCAAATAACTTACCGATTGGCATTTTGGAGGTGTTCGAACGGATGTTCTGTGATCAAGTAATCCAATGCTGAATGTGGCACTGACTGATACTATGTGCTTTATATATAAGATATTTGGTCAAATGCCGTGTGCAAACATTGAAAGATGCAGAGCCGTTCGCAAAATTTCTTAACCGGTGAACAATACCCCGTGGTAACGAATTGATGAAACATTAGGTAACCATATCTGTTGACATCTTGTCACCCAGTCAATTAACCGGCCTATTATAGTGATATACATCTCTAATGTTATCGTAATAAATTAATTAGCTATCACAATCATGTTTTATGTTCCTGTTGTCAACACTCCCTATTGGTCACATATTTTGCCTGCTCTCAATCTCCTGGCATCGAGGTTAAGAGTTTACATTCAATTAAGATATGTATTATTCTAAAGGTATTTTTGACCAGTCAAAGTAATTTATTAAACAATCTGGACAATTTATTAGAAGTTTTAATGAAACTGCAAGCAAGTTTTTAGTCATATACGATCTACATTGACAATGATTTATTGAATCTCAATTCGGTGTCCTTTAAGAAACTTCAGCTGTTTAACACAATTTTAATAAAACCTCAATTAACTAATGTTTATTTTATTATTTTAGGAAAAACAACTATCAATTATGTCATGGGAATTCACTAAATAATAAATTTTGGACACCTTTAGCTTTTTCATATTTATCTAATTTTCATTCTCTCTCCCCTCTTCCATTCCCCCCCCCTATCTTTCCCTTTTCTGAAATACAATAAACAGGTCCAATCCAATGTTTTTCTTACATTTTATCTATCAGGTTACTACTTAATCACATCTTAACTGAAAACAAACAAACCAATAAATTAAGTTTTATTTCTTTTGTTCAGTAGGCTACAATCTCAAAATGATTTCATATTTTCAATTACATGTACTTCAGATTCTTAACAAATATGATAATGTTTATATTAAACATAAGTATGAAACAAAATAAGTCTTAACAGATCATTTTGGATTGTAAAGAGGATAAATATTTTTTTTCGACATTTTTAAACAATAAATAATTTTTATGTAATCTCATAACAGATCTTTATGGATTGTAAATGAAAATGTGTGTTCTCCTAGACATTTTCAAGGAATAACATAAAAAATATAATTTTCTAACAATATTTCCTTTATAGAAAAGTTAAGTCAGGCAACATTGATATTCTCTTGACACAGCTTTCTGGGGGAAACTTAGGCAAGAGGGAATAGAGAATAAGTTTCATTTCATTTTTCAAATAATAAGAGTTCTGGACGGACAAAAGAAGACTGCCACATTGAATAAACTAAAAAGACCTCCTTTCCAAGCAGACAATCATTTTCTTGTGAATGAATACATTGAAAACAAAGTTTTGGCACTACTCAGCGTTGTATCAATAATAAATATAGCACTCCTCACAATATATAGCATAAGACCTCTCTCTTCCTCATGAACAAATCAAAATAAGATCTGATATCATTCTCACTTCTACAACACAACATCATACATGTAACCTCTCCCTCCAAACAAAAAAGACCTGACTTCTGACCTCATATTTGTAAATGTTCTCACATCATCACTGTTTAAAATCACAAATTGAATCCCCAAAACATGCCCCTTCTGTCTAAACACATAAAAGCACATAAACAAAATTCAAGCAACTTTCTCTCTTTCAAAGCTCAAACTTATTTTGCAAAAATAAAATCCTTAAAAAAAAAAATCATTCATAAAATTAACTTCACAAATCAAATTTCAAAAACATTTTCATTTTTTAAATGCCCTTTTAAATATTAAATAATGACCCAAAGATAGAAATAAAACATCCAACATTAAAACAAAACTGGCAAAATAAAAAAAAATCACAACATTCTGAGAAATAAAATACAATCTCACTCTAAAATTTAATGTCCAACATGATAAAAAAATATCTCAATTTTTCTTTTTTAGTGGAAAAGATAAAACAAAAATTCTGTCAGTCAGAGAAACAGAAAAAAAATTGCTTCCAAAATAAAAAAAATACATGATTGACTGCAACATCAAAAGTATCATTATATAAATTCAGAGACATAATAAAATATACAAAGCACACCTTGATTCTCATACTAGTGGAATAAGTGTTTGTAATAGAATAATTCAGATCTTTGGATCTACATGGGTATAGTGACTAGCATTACAATATACATGTATGACATACAACATGTAATGAACAACCTATAATAAACAGGATTATACATATCTATTCCTCCTCGGATGTTTTAAGTGCTGATGTCTTAAATTTGACTAAACCTTAAGACTTTGCTTTCAAAAATGTATGATCAAATACAAGAATATTTCCTATCTTGTTTATCTAACAGGTCAAACACAATATTAGAATACATTTGTACTTGGAAATAGATTAAAGATGGATGTCTGGTAGGGCATTTTAGTACCAATTTAACAGTTTTCTGGGAAGGTTTTTTTTGTAACTTAAATTTTTGATGATAAAGATGATCCTAAAATTCAGAACAAGTACCAGTAAATTCTTATGACAATTTTTTTCTAAATTGACACAGTGTATTAATTGTCTATTCCTAACAGAATCAAACTCTGTACAAGCCAAACTTCATTCAAGCTTGTAATACCAACAGTTGGCTGGCTTTTGCTGCCTTGGTGAATTACCAGAGTTCACTCTATACATGCCTCCTGAATTTCTCTAACAACAGCAGTCAATGGTGGCTGTGTCCTCAATATCCACCATCTTTTAGCACCACCATTAGTTTCTCCCGTTTCAGGTCCAAGTGCCACAAGATTTCATAGTTTGCAACCTATGTTTAACATTCCATACACCAACTCTCTAAACATTCTCTGATATCAAGATCTGTAACACTTATGGGCTGCGTTTTACAAAAGAACTTACGACAGAGTTGCAAATATTTTCAGTCCCATGGAATGTTATTTAAAGAACAATACGTAGACAGAACCATATTTATACAATTACTCTGATGTCCATGACAATATTTTACAGCCATGACAATGAAACATTTATTAGTTTGTTTTTAATTAGCATTCATTAATTTGGTCGTAAGTCAGAAGTTCTGTTGAAAAACCCAGCCCTGAATATCAACTTTCTCTATACTTCTTGATATCAACATCCCCTGATATCAAGATATGTAACTCTTCTTGATATCAACATTTTCTATATTTATTCTCCATGCTCCGGGATATCAACATTCTCCATGCTTCAGGATATCATCAACATCTATTTCTGAGATATCAACATTTCCAGATATCAACTTTTTTCACACTCTAGGATATCATTACTTTCCATGTTTCTTCAGGTAAACATTCTCAGTCCAAGCAGATTATCTCAACCGTTTGAACTTGGTCATCTGTAGTTGCCTCCCTTTATCATCTCTCACTGTATGGCACACACAGAACTACTCTTCTGATTTTTATTCCCCTTTTCAAACTTGAAGTCCCATCTCTTATTGGCCTCCACATAAACATCTCTGTCAAAATGTCCAGCTGCCATTGGAATACTGCAAGTAAAATGAAGTAGCAATAATTTAAATCAATTTAGAAATTTTTCATAAGTAGGGCAAAACAATTTTTGGGAATTGCTCATTTAATAAATCTTTTCTGCTTTATGGATAGATTATAAGGGGCATAACTCAATCTTCTATCAAAATATAAAGTTTAAATATACACAAAACTTATCATAATTGCTGTGTAGAGATCTAAAGAAATCATTTCATATAATAGCCAGTAAATTATCAATCTACATAACTTTTTTAATGCAGATCCACCCAGAGTTACATGTACGTATGATTTTACCAAAGCATCATTTTATAAATTTTACATAGAAAATATCAATAATGGCATACTTGTCTCTGCCTGGTTTAATGGTGGCTTCATAGAGACCATACACCGGACGGTGGTCAGACAGTCGCAAGTTCATTACAGCATCATAGTGGTGACAACTAATAGAGTTCTTCTTCTTAGCTTTAAATAATATTCTATCCTACAATCACAAATAAAACATATTAAATTTGGTGACGGATAAGAAAACTAATGTACATAACAGGCTGACAACAGATACAAAGCCATACTTACTGTATAGGAAGGAATCCTTAGTTTAGACGATGTATCATAAACATCTTTATTTACATCAAACTTGTAAGTAGGTTTAAAATTTATTCGTCCCTCAAGAAAGCCATGGAATATTTGATCTACAAAAGCAAAAAATAATCTCTGGTTATACTAGTTGTTTGCACAGATTATACAAAAAAAAATTCTTTTCAAGTTTCTTCACATTAATAACAATCATTTGTGTATAATGCTTTTGTTTCTTAACATCAAATTCCATCAGTGTTTTCTCCTATTGTTTCTTTGCATTAGCTACAATAGGTGTAATCTCTTTGTAGTAACTTCAGTTCATTTATTTTCACATACTAGCTACAATAAGTGTGTCCTTCTTTGTAAGAACCATAATTACTATAAGTGTTTTGTCTTTCATATCAACTACAGTCCGAGTTTCATAGCTTCTCGATACTATATCAACAAATATAATCTCTCCCCTAGTCTCTGAGCATCATCTACAATGAGCACATTCCCTCCCTGTCCTCACCTTTCACTATACAGTCATTGAGTTCATCCCCCTCCAGAAGGAATTCAAAGTTTGGGTGCTCCTGTTCAATTATGGAGGTGACCAGGTCTTCCACTGTGTTACGTCCCTTGTCTATACGGAAATTTAGGTCCCCAAACCAAAACACGCTGTCGTATTTACTGAGAGCATCGCCTATTAATGAAAGAACACTACTTGGTATATTGACTCATATATCTTTAATTCTCTGCATCAAAACAAAAATAAATTATTCATGTAACTAAATATGTTAAAGATTTTATCATCCATTCCATTTGTTTGGCAATCAGAGGAAGACATCTGGCATGTAGCCATTGTGGTTAAGAGTAGCAATACCTTGAACACTGTGCTGGTCTTTATGAGCATACTTTGGCATCTTCAGACTAGTGGTGATTTTATGATAATCTGTTATCCTGTCCTTCAGACGACCATCATCAGCTGAAACCGCAACACAGATAGACTGTTACCGGAACATAAAATCACAACACAGACAGATTGTTACGTGAAATCACAACACAGACAGATTGTTACGTGAAATCACAACACAGATAGATATAGCTTGCTGATCTTTTATTCTCTTCCTACTTATACAAATGCAAGGGCAACTGTGTATTGCATGGTCAAGCTTGTTATAAAAAGTACAGCTTGATTTGACAGAACTTTTTTAGTTTGTATTTAACTGTTCAGTTTGTTTTGTAGTATGGATCTATAATGTTCAGTGTTGCTAGAGTTTGAAATATTCAAATTGTACAGTGCAGTGCTGCTTAGTTTGTACAGTACAGCTTGTACATGTATTATATTGTACAGTACAGTTTGAATTTGTTTTGAGTATGTTACATATGGTGTAGCTTGAATTTCTTCGATTGCCAAGCTTATCACAGATATACCATGTACTTACATGTTAAATGACAATTGACAAAAAGAAATGAAGTTCCAAAGAAATAAAATGAGATTGCAACTGCTCCTTTGGTCCTGACCATGGTAACAGCCCTGGTGGAGATTTGTTCATCTTCTGGAACTGAAATGAAAAAATACTCATATCAAACTAGTTTAAAGATTAAATCAAGCAATATATTTCCATCACTGTAACTTATCAGTATATTCTGTGATTTATGTGAGATTTATACCATATATTTTTATCAGAAACATAGTTTTATTTGATACAAGTTTTATTTTTAAACTATCCTTAAAAGTTGAGTGTAAAAGAACTTATAACCGCATAAAACGATTTGCCTGATAAACTTAACTAGAGGTACTGGGAACAAACTCACAAAAAATACACACACCTCTTTAATAATATTCTCAAAATTATGACATCCTAATGTCATAAACAATCTTTGTATGAGGTAAGAACTTTCAATGTTTTTCCGTAAGAAAGGTATAGACCGGACAAATTATGAACTTTTCCTTCCAGTGATCTTGAATGCGACCAAATGATTTTGGTTCAAAATCATGACACATCCTCATGTCACAAGTAATCTTTGCGTGAAGAAGGAACTTCCAATGTTCCTCCATAAGGAAGATATGGACTGGACACAATTGCTCAGACAAGATTGACAGACAGATGGATGGATGACTACTTGGCTAGAGAGACAAGGTGATTCCTTTTTTTTCTCCCAAAACTTTGTTTGCGGGGGGGGGGGGGGGGGGGGGGGGTTTAAAAAAAGGTATAGTAACCTTAACCTTAATGTTATTACAGCATGCTTTCATTTGAAATAAACAATGTGATAATGTAAACCAAATTTTATTGACGACTTTATTTGCTGTGACATATTTTCATGATCAGGATAAAGATTACCTGGACAATAATTTACCAGAGAAATTAGATGACTGGGTAATGGTAAGAAATACTTGCACTGATGATACTTCCCTGAACCTTGTGAGTTCTAACGGGTATAAAAGTTGGTTTACTGTAATAATACAAACAATGTGATGTTTAGAGATGTTCCTGTACCTGAACAGAACCAGATGAGATCTCTGCGTATAAAGATGGCAAGATGTAGGGACCCGTGGGAGGACGAGTGGTACAGAACGTGCGTAGGTCCGAGCGTGGCTTGTAACAGCACCTCCCAATCTTTTCTGTCAATCAAAATAAGCATGCTTTAAAAAACAAGTCTTCAACAGATGTTAAAGTAGCAATAACTTTACTTGCAATGAAAGCCCCAAACAAAATAATTTGAGATTGTTTGTTCTCACTTGATATAATTGTTTTCCTGAGTTCCAACTGCATATATGTCTTGCATTACTTCACTTTCCACAGGTAAAATGAAGTCCTGAAGCGAATCTTTACATTCCTAAAAAATACCGGGTATGTAATGTTACAATCAAATAGTTCTTGAACCTTGACTATCTCTTTTTTACCTAAATATTCTACTGCAGATCAGCATGTAAAATGGTCTTTTGGGTCAGAAGCCTTTTGCCATATTGATTGGCTTGGAATGTAACCAAATACATGTGAAGATATAAACATTATGCCAGTGCAATTAAAACTAAATGTTGTGACATACTCTCAAAAAAGTGCAAGTCACAGGGTGTGGTGGACCCATTAGTAGATGGATAGATTCTATGTAAAAGATCACACAGATTATACAGTTTTACTTATTTATAAATTGTTTTTACATACATGTATGATATACTGAACAATAATTTCTTTTAATACAATTCATATAACTTGTATAACTCACCTTGATGTCGCCCATATTCCAGCTCCCGACCCAGATTTTGAGTTGGTGGTCAGGGAAGTACCGCTCCAGCTCTGGGGCCCCCACCAGGGAGGAGGTGACACTGACATTGCCCCGTGACCCGGTCCTAAGGATAGGAATAGGGTACAGTATAGACATGACCCAATAAATCAGCTGATTCCTTACACACACAGCTAGCCTACGGTGTGTCAACCACTCACAACATGCAGACTAAATCCCACAGAAAAACATGTCATCATTCTCACTTCTAAAAGGATATGGAAAGTGTGCCTTTCGCTCCCACTATTAATCAGTTGTCAATAGCAGCATCTCCCATCAACAAAAATCAATACTGTATATCAATGGAATTAGTTAGAAATGGTCCATGTGAATGTGTATTTCCCAATAGCTGGTCGCTGTCCCAGTGTACACCTGCATTGTGTCAACCATTTAAATGCCATGGTGTGGCCGACATGTTCTGTGTGTTTTAGTTACCATGAATCAATAGCTTGGATCAATTTACCTTAATCAGTTCATAGCTGGAGTTCTATATAATCTTTTGAATTATGTTAATCAAAATTAAGTCATGAAGTGATTAGTGGTCAATGGGGGACTGTATCAGTAAAAGTCAAGGTGTATTGACACTTGCTGGACTACAATAGTATCTACTCCAATGGGAGTTATTTATAGAAGGGTTAATCCACTCAAGTCTAAACAAGTCTAATCATCCATAACTGAGTTCCACAGCACTTTTATTTCGTTATTTAATTGAAAAAAAAAAACACCATAAAATTACACTTTAAAGTGATATTAAATAGCTCTTTTAAATTCAAGATTTTTCTCACAATTACCAGTAAGCATTTCTTCAATACAAAGAGGAAGCATGTGGTAAGTTTTTATTATCCACCCCCCCCCCCCCCCCCCCCCCTTCCACCCACCCATCAACCAAACAGTCATAACTAGCTGGCAGAATTACATGTAAGTTGCTTATAATCTAACACAATCAACTTCTTTAATATTTTTAACACCAGGGTATTTCCTCAACTAAATATAGTACAGAGGCCTCAAAGGTATCACCCCCCCTTTTTTTTAAAAATCCCCCATCCCCCATGGTGATGCTATATTGAATGAATAACACTTAAGCACTTATCTCTGCAAAACACGATAGCTTAAGGTTAGAGTCAATCCTTCTGTCTATGAACATTCTTTTTTCCTAGGCTTGAGCTTAATACATTATAAAAGATGACTCATTGACTGTGTGATGTATATGCATGAAGTCCAGCTTTGCTGCATGGTTTTCTAATAATACATGTACTTTTTCTAAAGCTATCAACAATATCCGAACTTGTAAGAATATATGATGAAATTATACTTATGTAATAATTCTAAATCCTTCTTTACATGAACACACATGTATATAACATTTTGACAGATGTTATGTTCAATTCCCAGTTTTTTGCATTCTTCAGATGTTGGTGATTTAATTCTATTCTGTTGTGCTAATTGTCAGACAATCTTTGTCATGAAATATCTTAATTTAGATATTATTATGAAATTGAAAAAAATGGTAAAATCGTGGAAAGAAAAACCTCATAAACAGTGTATTTATTGCAAAAGACTCCAATATCAAAAACATCATGTCTGAGTAATTGATTTTGCTTTTCATTATAATAAACCAAAACTCCCTTCTTCTGTTCATCCTTTTTTAAAAATCAGACAAGTTTCCACATTATTTTCTTTGATTTCCATAAGGTACCAATGTATTTTCTCCACTAATTTAGAATTTCAAAATGTATAGAAATAATTTGCTCAGTTCATATTTCAAAATAATTTAAATCTTATTTTATAAATATGGAATTTCAAATATTAAAACAACCGAATCCTAAATTTTGTCAGAATTGAGTAACTTATAAACTAATTCAATAGATTTAAAAAATTCAGTTTAATCAGATATGATCAGAAGTAACTTAAATCAAGTGGTAATAATACCAGACCTGACAGAGATCTCTACCTACTGGTAATACTATGCAGTCAAAAGATCGGGTAGTGGCTTAAAACAGATGAATTATGTGAATTATAACTCCAGTACACTACTAAAATATGATAAGGAGTAACTTGTAACATTGTTTAAAAAAATCAAGTCAGTCTCACACAATGCCAGTAACTTTTCTCAGTTTCATGAATAATTCATGCTCTAATTTGATTGGCTCCTTCATACATTCGTAACCAAAATTTCATCAATTGTCTAAATGCTTAGACTTGCTCATAAACTGAAGCATGCTTTTCAAAAATAAATTAAATGATCAACTTTCTTTATACCTCTGATCCATAATCTAAAAAAAATTCTTTTTTTATTGTAGATTAAAATGAATGAAAATAAAACAAAGAAAATTTCAAATTTGGTGAATTGGCCAACAGTCACCACAGTGAACCTGTTGAAGAGCGAATTTGTACTTTTTGTTGTAAAAATAGTATAGAAAACAAAATTCACTTTTTATTACATTGTCCTTTATATAACTATAGAAGAATCCTTTTCGAAAATACTGGGTTTAATCAATTACTAGATTTGTCAGATACAGATGCACTAATTGTTCTTATTTCAAATTATCCTCGGCAGGTTGCCAAATACTTATATCATTCTTTTACACGTAGACAATCTTTATTGTTCAGAAAATAAACATATACTGTATTATATAAACTATGCAAACTCAAGGTTCTGAAGAAATTTTTATACTCATACATGTATATTTTCAATCATATCTTTGTTTACTGCTTGATGCTGAGTTATTTTCTTTTCATTTTTCATGTATTATGTGTTCAAAGTGGCATATAGGCCCGACGGGCCGGGTGTTTAATCTATGCTGACTGTTGTTTATATTACACTTGGAAATGTATACACATGTCACTATAAATAAATAAATTATTTACTTACTTACTTACTTACTTACATTATTCACTAACCAGATGGACCATGGGTGTCTAATAATGAACTTATTAGTATACTCATGCACTTACAGATCAAATGTTCTATTGGATTAAACTACATGTACATGTAGGCAAGGGTTATCATGAGACCAGATAAAATAATAACATCTCTCCCTTATAACATGTATAATTCTAACCATGATCCACAATTTAACTTCATTACATCAATAAAAACTCTAACACAAAGAAATCAGTTACCTCGCTCGCGCCTCTCCAATAGCAATGGGCAGCATGGCACATGAAGCAGAGAGAGATCTCTGGGAAATGGTGTCCCCAGTCCTTGAATCCTCCGCATATTTCTGGGGTGAGTATGAAGGATCAGTTTTCATTGTGATTTTGAGTGATGTCGATGTGATATCACCAAGAGGTGGGAGCTGAGATTTGGGAGCGACTGGTGGTAAGGGTCCACGGGAAGCTTTGGCAACCCGAGGACTGTTCATTTGTACACTGTCAGAATCAGCATTAGCAGTCTTGTTAAAACTGTCATTCATATAAATATCCTCCTCTGACTTCTCATACTTTTCTGTTCCTGTTTTCAGGTTGACGTATGACGCGGACTGCTTTTTGGACTTGGACTTGGTCTCCACTTCCTCACCAGAGGAACCTGCCTCGTGGTTTCTTTTCTCTCCTTTAGAATTTCCTTTCCCTTTGCTTTTCTTTTCTGATTTTGGTGTCTGTGGTGGTTTAGGTTGAAAAGGAAGACTTTTCAATGACTCAAGTGATCCTTTTGGATCATTGGCCATTTTCAAGGCCCTGAACCTGTGAATGGTAGCATCGGAAGGAGCTTTGATTCCGTTGCTTTCGTTGTCGTCGGCATCTAGGGGCGGGGGAGGGTCCCAATCACACAGATCTGGGTCAGGTTTCTTTAGTCTGGGTGCAGGTTTAGGATTTTTCCTCAAGTTTGAGCCGGACACTCGTCTCCCCCTCTGTAAACCTGATCTTGTGCTGTTTGCATTGTTGGACATGTCTCCTTCCTCGTTGTTGTTGAAATTTTCAAGTTTGTCATCAGAGGTTGCATCTGTTTTCACATTTTTGTCCTCTTTTAAATTCAATTCATTTTGCTCCATCCCACTGATATCCATTCTCTCCTCTGTGACATCTTGAGTCTGACTGGATTGCAATGACACACATGATCCAACTTCACTTCCACTCTCTGATGACCTGCGCTTCTTTTCGACAAGCTTAGACAGAACACTTTTCTTCTTTGGTTTGCGACCAGTGGAAGAGATGGATGCTGTGTCCCCTGTTGGGGGCTTGAGGTTACTGATGTCCAACTCCATGACATCAAATTTACAAGTTTAAACTATGAAAAAGATTAAAGATGTGTATTATTCTCAATTTTCCAGAACACTTCACAAGGGTTAACAACAAGGAACAAAACATCTAAAAAAATTAAGGAAAAAAATTGGAATGGAAGCACACCTTACGACATTTAAATCTGTCATATAATTTTGTAAGCTAATACCAAACATTTGTTAAATGTCATAATTAAACTACCAATCTATGATTTCACATCTACAACATGTTCAAGTTTACAGATTTCAACGGCAGATCACGAAAGATAAAACAAATGATAATGAATTAAAAATATCAGTGCGTTAAAAAATAGGCAAATGATGAATTATTTTCATACAATTTGTCTGAATGCAATGAGAAAGAATGAAGCAAGAAAATTATTATTCAATGTAGGGTAATAAGTAATTTTGTAATTGTTACATGTCCAAGGGCAAGCAATCTCAAATTCTATTTGTCAAACCTTGGAATTAAATACACAAAATTATTGAACTATTGAATGATAATAAAAATCTAAAAATGATTATCTGATAGGTACTTTTTATCAGTCTGTTAGGAGATAAATAAATGTTTTATTGAATTATAATGTTAAAGCTGACCCAAAGGATGGAGCAGAATAAATGAATTGTTATTTATATGACATTATCATATTAAGGTACTTCACTACACCGAGACTTCTACTTTTTAAGACACTACGTCACAAGATGGCGATTTAAATGTTTTGTTAAACTGTTTGTATCAATCGATTCAGATGTGTATCGTCATAGCTCAGTGGTTAAATTATCAGGCTTGTGAACCGCAGGTCATGAGTTCGAATCCACCTGGGGCTTTTGTTTATGTTTACTGAATGAAATTTTTTAAAACATCATTTTTTATCTAAAATTGCACATTTTTTCGCCTATTTGACATAGATACTTCTTATCCATCATGCTTTCTATCATAATCAAGTAATTTTCTGCTGATTTGAGAAACTATTTCACGGTGTAGTGAGGCACCTTAACCAGACATTCATATATTAATAACCACTCACATCAAAATACGTGCATTTTCAGACTTTTTTCAGGTCATTGTCTATGAAATCGTTATTTAAAACAACTTCATTAAATACATTTCTCTACAAAAAACCGGCATTTTTTAAAAGTAATTTTGATATGAAATAGATCATAATCTTGAAACTACTGAAATATATTTACTTACTCTCCACAGTTTCATGAGTAAAATGAAATATGGCGTTAATTTCATTGTGAAAGTGATGGGGCGTGTAACTTAGCACGTGTGATTCACAAAATCTGTATTTGTAAACAATACAACAGTTTTCATAGCAACTTTGTAAATATACAACAAAATCTGATAAAGAACGCAAGTCAAATTCTATTAACCGATGCATACAGTTTAAGATCAATTGATATCTCAAAAATGTGCAACAAACCTCTTATGTCAATGCATTTTTCTTGTAAAATGCAAAATACTGATCAAATCCAAGATAATTTTCGTCGGTCAGACTCCATCTTGTTTGTATGCGCATGATAACACTACCATAAACCGAAACTATAAAACTTGTTAACTCGTTCATAGTCTCTCTCTCTCTCTCTCTCTCTCTCTCTCTCTCTCTCTCTCTCTCTCTCTCTCTCTCTCTCTCTCTCTCTCTCTCTGCAGAAGGTGATGTAATTTTTTCAAAATACTTTCAGTGCCTAAGAAAAAAACCGAACAAATGTTATTACTGTATAAATTAGACGTGGTACAAACTAAATACATTAATTTGGTTTGTCAGTTCACGTTTGATTAATAATTTAATTTTAAAAAGAATATAGTTTAGTTCACTTTTGATTTATACAATGATACAATTTGTTTGTTGTTTTTTTTTACTGAAAGTATTTTGTAAAAACCACATATCAGCTACCGCAGGTAAATGGAAGAAAGTAATATGTTTTACGGTGCGACCGTTGGGGCGAGCACAGCATGTGATCAAACAATGAATTATAATAAATTAATAAAATAAAATTAGCAACGTGAAATTTGAATGCCAAAAAATAAAACATACCTATTTTTCAGTAAATTTTCATTATTCATAGTTTATAAGATTTGTTATAATTTATTTATTTATATGTAGAACAATAGTTTAATCTCAGATACAATGTTGTTAAATAATAAAGATTTTAATATATAAATATTCATTGCACTGCATCTCCTCTTTTAAAGTGATTGTGATTATGATTGATTGATTGATTTCCCCCTTTTTTTTTGCAGTAGCCATTTTTTCTTAAACTTACATATAAAACTTGACTCATCATAGAGCTCCCCCCATGCTAAAATTTTTTTCATTTTTGTCAATTTATACATAGAAAATCGACTCACCATGGATTTGCCCCTCCACTTAAAAAAAAATAATTAATGTTTAATTTTATTTTTAATTTACGCTTAAAAATATTTGCTTATCATGTTAAAAGAACATGGTGTTTGCAAGATTTTAAGAGGATTTTGGTCATTTCAGCAGATTTACAATAACTTCAATTAGAGTAATTTCCCCTTATCAGTGCTTATTGTGACGTCAAAGCTGACGTTGGTTAAGTTGTCGTCTTACTCTTTAAAACTCCCCTGAGAAATAAAAGTATGCGAAGTATACTGTTTTATTTACTTAAAAAGCATGATGTTCTTAAAATTACACATCTTATAAGCTTTTCAAATGTTTTACTTTGATTCTCGGGAGAACGTGATGTTGGAACGTGAGGTTGGAAACCATTGGTACTATGAATTGTGGGTCAAAATTTACTGACTCCGAAAAAATATATCGGATCAATGTGTAAACGTTTGTGACGTCACACGATTATTTTTGATTGAAAGTGTACTGAGGTGAACTTTAGAGGTAACATTGACTGTATGTCGCTTACATCGTTATTGTTAAATTGTTTTTACTGTCTAAATTTGTCTTGCTGATTCTCGTGAGAGTGTGAAGTGATAAAAATTGCCATGATTACAGGGAACTACTGGGACGATTAAAACGATGCATTACTGGTCCGATTTACTGACGCCAAAAAAATCCGTTGAATGAATGTGCAACTAGTCCGAATTTTCTATTCACACACGCCTTGCCGGTAGAGCTCGCTTCGCGCCGGCGCTGCGCGCCGGCGAGCTGCGCTCGCTACTACTTTTCAAAACAATTTCGATGGAAATCAGACATGGAAATTTGATCGAACCATGTATCAAACAGCGGTAATTTTGTGTGTTTTAAAAACACTAAAAACAACAACAACAGCAACAAAATCACACATCGTAATACAAATAAATGAAGCAATTAAAATTCCTTCTTTAATCACTAATTACGAATAAGGCATTTTTAAAACCAATATATCATAGCTTGCAGATATGAAAAATTTTACAATTAAAGAAGCTCATGATCAAGTTTGAAGTAAATTCCTTTTTAGATCTATAAGATATATAAGTTAAAAGGTTTAGACTTACATTTATCCAAATATCAGTTTAATAATATTAACTAATTTTTGTTTTGACCTCTGAATTTTTGGCACAGAGCAGCAATAAGGGGGGGGGGCACGGGTGGCCTGCCCCTTTTTCGAAACAGATATTTTCCTTGTATTTACATTAAGAAAAATGAATTTGAACGATCTTGGATGAGATCTGACCCGCAAGAAGGGGTTTGGGGTTTTTTTTTCATAGTGAAACTTTGCCACCACCACCAACCCCTCCCCTCTGTCTGAGTTATTCGATGAATGATAATTAAATATATGAGTACGTTAAATCTACCCATTTCAGTACTTAATAAAAGCGTACATGTGAATGCCCATTTTTAAATATACATTGTAACTTAAACTCATTGAAATCAATATTGAAATCAAAAGTTATAATAGCTATATAAGAATGAAAATCACTAAACATTTTATAAAACATATTTTTGAATACTATTTATCACATTTGTTGATTTTAAACAAGATTTAACTTTAAAAGGTCCCGAAACAAAACAAAATAAAGCGCTAGAAAGTTCTTTAAAATACACCAGGCTGTAGGAATCAACACTGGAACGAGTTATTTGAAATATGTTGTCGCACACCTATGAAATAAAAAAAATAAGTAATCCAAAGCATTTTTATATTAATTGTATTGTTTTCAAGAAAATGGAAGCTGTGCAATCGAATAAAATTCATAATCACAACATTTTAATATTTTACGACATAGAAAATATGAAAACGTGAGCTGTTCTGTTTAACACCTCTGTTGCGAGGAATAAGCAAGTGTTTAGAGTCGCATGTGAAAATATAAGTGTTATGATTTTCAGTTGTTTGATTTGAATAAAAAATATATTTCACTTATTGATCACGAACTGTTTTTAATGGAGAATGTTTCGACCTAGATTATATTAAACACTTGTAGTAACAAGTTTCGTGAATCCGCGCACCTGTTTGAAGGGAACAGCCAAAACAATGCTGTCTGCTTGCCAACAGAAGTAGGCACGGTCTGCGATGGTAGAGAAAGGGTGTCTTAAGCCTCTCAAATGACGATCTCCGTTATTCGCAGGGATATGACATCGGAAGAAAATACAGAATGTAGTCATGAATTTAATTTCTATTTGGATAGACAGTTACAGAACAAATTGATTGAACAAGCTGAAATTCTTCAAGCGGATGAACTCTACTATCAGTTCAACATCAGTAATACGGATTCAAAGAATGTGAATTCCAAAGTTCTTGGGAAGAATGAAGATATTCAAGGATGGTTTGGCGAACCCAAAATTGTGCTACGCAAACCTGAGAAAGAAAGTGTTAAACAATCTCAGCCTTCATGGCGTGATTACAGAAACAAACAGGTTCCTACTCAGGATCCCTTTGTTTTTAAACACTATGGGGATATCCGAGCTTACATTGAACAGTACCGCAGGGACCATACTACTGGATTAGGTTTTAAGTCACACAGTGCTTTGGACCGGATGCAAGGAGATGGCGTCCGTAGATATGGTCAGTCCCCCTCTAATGTTCATATCCAGCACCAGAATGCGTGTAACTGTGGTGCCCCTCCTTGTGCCTCAGAAGTCCAGAAATACCTGACAGCTGCCTTACACTCAACAAATAGAACTCTGACATCCACCACAGGATTTAATCATTCTCAATCTCACGGAACACAAAGTGCCAATTCTCATCAAACACCCAGTACACCCCACACCCCGAATGGACACATTTGTACAAAGCACAACCATCACCATCATGTCGAGAGAAATAGCCAAGCTTATAAGTACAAACTGTCTCCAGACTGTCAGACAATGTGGTCAAGTCGAACCGACTCTCAGAACTCGGAGCGACTTGATCAGCCCTCTCCTCGTATGCAGTCGGCTAAAGTATACACATCTGGAAAAGTCCCTACCAAAGTGTCTGTTCCTGCTGCCCCTCCCAATGGTCAAGTGAAGCGCCCCCCTATATCTGTGTAAGTTTTAACCACATCATAAGTATGATTTTATGAGATCTGTTAGTAACAAAGTTAACAAAGTACAAATTTATTTTATTCAACAGGATTTGAAAATTAAGGTATTCTTCCTATGGTTAAAATAGCTATAGAAAGGGATGTGGGTTGTGTTTGTATGCAAGGTTTTTTTCTTGGGTTCAAATGTTAGTGCAATGAATGAAATAAGGGGTGATAGGGCATGTATACTTATTGGTTGAACACATTGCACATTTTGAGTATTGAGAGAATTGTCACACAAAATATTTTGCCCTGAAGGTGAGAGAGATTTGGGTTGCTAATGCATGAATACCTGTTTGTTTAGAAATACGGTTTTCATAGTGTACATATAAACAGTGTGCACATGCATATTAAAAGAATCAACCTAGCTTCCAAATTGTTAAACCCAGGAGGTACAAACGTATCAAAGAAATAGAATGGTGGATTAGCCTCTTAATGAACTCTACCAGGCAATATCATAGTATTACATGGAAATGGGTGATAATTGTGACTGGTAATCAGAATCAGGGCATGCACATTTTATTCAATCACTATTTGTGGAATCTTGCATATGTATGTACACAGGAATGTAAATTCTTATTCATCATCTGCATGTGATAGTGCTTCAATGATGACATGCTTTCCATTTTTGGCATGTATTGCATCTTGGTTGCCTTAAGTGTTTAAAACATGTCTATCTCTCTTCATTAGCAGACCAAAACTGAGGAACACTTTCTTAGGTGTCAGGTAGTAAATTCTTTGTAGTTTTATCATATGCACCTTTTTCTGTTATTAAGTATTTATATAATCAAACACTGTTAGCCCACATTCTGTATGCATACATGTATTGCAACTTTGCATGTGTATACTCAGGGACTGACAAAGTGCCTTGTTTCTAGACCCTGAGCATGTAGAGATTGTCATAGCTTTTGTCAGTCCTTGTACTTCAGTTTAAGTTTATTTGCCTGCTTAACTTTCCTCACAAGATCACAAGTGTTTAAGAGAGAGAGAGAGAGAGAGAGAGAGAGAGAGAGAGAGAGAGAGAGCAAACAAGGGATAAAGACAAGAAAGAGAGAGGGATAAAACCTTTTTAAAAATTCAAACAATTATGTGTCGTGATCAGACAAGTTATGCATTGTCCAAAACACGGCAGGGAATGAATGGACTTTATTTACAGTTTCTAATTTAGACAGTCAATTTTGTCAAGCATTCAAGCAATTATTGGGTTATCTGCGTTTCATTATGTAGAGCTATTTCACTCAGAAAGAGATTTGGTTGCCACTTGAGTTGTATTTGATAGAAAAGTATTTTAAATTCTAAATGTAAATACACAGGTACAGCAATGAGTAGATTTTTTTGTTGGTTCGTTGGCAAAAAGGTCCCCCCACCAAGAATGTGATCGATAGGGACATATTTGGTTGTATTCAAAATGATTCGTTGGTCAATACTTATGTATAATTTCTTTTTGTGGGTTGTTTTACTTCAACTTCAAGAAGTGATTTATCGAAGCTATTTTATCACCTTATCAACCAAGTCAGTATATATAATTTGAGTGACAGTGACTTGGAAATTCACATTTTTTTTTATTAATCTCTTTTACAAAAATATCTATTGAATAAAGTTGCACAAAATTTACTTAGGTACAATAGAAATAAGATTATATTTCTTTTCCAGTTGCTTGAATTTTGGAAAAATGCCCAAAAAACAGAAGTGTGCACTCATTAGGGAAAACAAGTCATTCACTTGCAGAATTCTATGTGCACATGGTATTGTACGGATTATTCTTCAAATACTTTATTGGTTGGCTTAAGTAGGCTCTGATTCAATACTTGTACAGATTTTGTGAAGTAGAATTCATTTCTTATCATGTTAATGAGGGGATAGATTACTTAAGATATTAAAGCAGGGGGCTTTGAATCACTTTAAAAAAGATCGTTAAAATCCTGCGTAATATGTATTGGAATCAATTTGATTTATGATTGAGTACAAACATTTGTATTAGAACAAAAACTAAAAGGTTCTCCCTGAAATGCACAATTGGATTAAAGATTTGATGAAATTATAATTTAGACTTGCTTGTTGCAATATCAAATTTCATATCACAAACTCCACTTTTCTCTCTCTAAAGATAATTTCATATCAAATTGTGCAAGTAAGTATATTCTACAGAAGAACTTGATTCAATATTGAAAACTGATGAAACTAGCCACATATGTAGGGACTGTAAAGCAGCAGAAGATTCGTAGTGTAGAGATTGTGTGGTTAAACTTAAAATACAAAATGACATTTGATAGTCATTCAACATGATACAGGTTTAAGCTTGAAGAAGAAAATTCCATTTAAAATTATCAGCGAAGATCAAAGTCTAATCAATTAAATGTATTAAGCTTTATAAAAGCGGGATGTTGGGATTTAGTGCAAATTTACCAATCTTAGAAAAATTCAGTACATTTCATGATTACATTGCATTGAGACCTTGATAGTTTTTCAATACCCCAGCTTCACAGTAAAATTCATTCCCTTTTTTATAATTGGAACATTAGAATCACAAACATTTGCAGACATTGACTGTTAAATGTTTCATGAAAATCATTTTCTTTCTATCAACAATGGGAAGGTCCTTTTGATTGTCGTGGACTGTCTTCTTATCTAAATCTAAATAGATTTTTTTATGTGTGTATTGATTGTAGAACTCCAGTCTTGGTGGTTTCAGCTTTACTCTTTTTAAGGAATCAGATTTCAGGTGTATTCCGAGTTCTAATGGTTCCATTGATCGGCAGGAAATGTCAATAAAGGGTGAAACTTGTGTTGCCATTTGTTCAATATTTAATCATAACTAGAACCAATAGTAAATACACACTGTAGAAGAGCTTTATTGAAATATGCTTTATCCTCAGATAGCAAAACAAACAAGGGTCTTTATAATCTCAGAATTGATTAAAGTTTAACCAGTTTAACATACAAAAAAATTAAATTATTATTAATGTGCAATTACAATGACACATGCATAGAATAACTGAAATCATTTATTTTTTCAATAAGCATACAGTTGTATATGAATTGCATACACACATACATACTTTTAACTCTTTACTTTACCAAATAAATTGATTAATTTTATGAAAATATTCTCAGATGGAAGCTTATAAGTGCATAGAGCATAACTTTGATGCCACAGACATTTTTCTAACCTTCTTTGTCAATCAAAAACTTGTGGTCTCAAAATATTGAAGGGTAGGTTTTCATTAAATAAAATATGTGTAAGATGGATTACTACTCGACAGATTATTAAATGCCCTATAACAAAACAACCTTTTTCTAGCTCTTTGGTGGCTAGTCTGGAATTGTTGTCAGAACTTTGTGTTTATTCAAAAGCCCAACAAAGCAGAAAATCTATCTGAATGCCTTATCTGTGTTAGTTTACAGAGGCACACACTAGCAAAACACAAACCAATCAGTAAGTCCAATTCCTTACCAAATTACACAAACCAACAACTATGTATGTCAAATCCCGTACCAAGATATACTCAAGTCAAGTGTTTAAAAAGGATGGCTCGAAGCATCTAGAAACAACATTATTAAAGAGAAACCCATTTCATCCCATTGCATAAAAACCTTATGTTTTCAACAAATAACTGTCCAGATTTTAATATTCCATTGTGGATTGATAACATTTTGTGTACCCAGTTTACCATGTTAGATATAATTGTAACCCAAAAGTTTAGCCTCTTATAAAAAATGCAAAATTAACTCATCTGGTACATGTATATGCTGCTAGAGAAGACCATCAACTTTTGACTTTGTAGAAACTTTATATGAGAAATGAATTAGTTACAGAGTTTTCTTTGGAAAATGCCTTACAGCTATATTCTGTTTTTGGCCTCAACAAAACTACTTCTGTTTATGTATATGAATGATCATCTTATTCTGTACATCTTTGTCACTCTGTAGCGCCTGGCGATTGCCGAGTCGGTAAGTGTAGTACCAACCAAATACTTTGGATTTCAATCTTTATTCTTGACGTATATTTTTTCATATAATTATATAGATTAAATTCTAGAAGTAATAATACAATGTTCAGGCCAAAAATGAGAGAAACTAATCAGAACTTGATGCCTTTTTTTCTGTAAGCTCGCACTTCACTGCGGAATTTCTCGCTCAGCAGCTTCTCTGTTGTCTCTCCTGTTGTGTACCTTCTTGTTGCTCTGTTGTTGTGAATTTCCTGTTGTGTACCTACACTGTCTGTTGTACATGTATATATACGTGTTGTATCATCTATTGTGTAAACCTGTCCCTGTATTAACATTACGACTTTATTCACGATTTTGTCCATCTTCATACCTACTGCTCACGTCACGCTTACAACCCGTAAAGTAAAGTGGAAGTGTTCACGTGTTATTCATCACATATTTATTCACGCCCATGTATATCCATTTGTTTGTCATTGTTTGCAATGTTTCAGCTCATATCTCATTTCATGACTTTCATCTGACATCATATCTGTTCATGTTGACCATTTGCATAAAATTATACGTAGATTTATAGTTATTAAAATTGAAATTTAAAAAATTCAAAATTTGCGCTGACGAGTTGTAGATGTAAAAAGATAGTTGACAGACGCCATTTTCTGCCTTGCAGGGTCGGTTTGCAGGAGACGGATAAACAGTATATCAATTTATTGTAATTCAGATTGTTTGTTATATAGACGCTTCCAATCTTGTTTTGTCTATGCATTAACAGTAGTCTCCTTTCCCAGCTTCTCTGGTATCAGTTATCTTATCCTAGTTTGAAGGAAGATTATTGATTCAAATTCTAACACTCTTGATATCCGTAGGTTGTTTTTCAACTTGATGTCTAGAGTGTTATTAGAACAATTTTAAAAAGTTGTTAAATATTTTCATTTACATCATATGGATAAATTTCCAAATATATACATTAACAAAATTGGGAGCATTAGGAAGAAATCAATAAGAACGAATCTGTTTTTTCTTATTTTCATACTTTTGTTTGTTATTCATTATTTGTTGTTTTTTATACCAGCAAACAATTGTAACAGTTAGGATTCTTTGGGTTTTTTTGGTTGCTGGAGTGTAAACACAATTTTGTAGTGCTGTGATTCTGGGGGTTGGAGATTAATGCCTCTGATAAAGACGATCCGAGTTTTGCACAAATGGGTTTTATTATTGGTTTTGTGTTTTATTTCTGCCGGGGTTTTTAATGAGTAATTAAATGGCGTGGTTGATCGCTTTTACTCACATTAAACTATTGGAATGGTTACTAAATCGACCGGTTGTAGTTACCTAAAAATTCTAAGTAACACATTTGTTGTTTGAAGTCCTTGAAAGAATCTGCTCAAAGAAGAGTATAGTTATGGTCAAAAATGTTCTAACGTTTATCATCTTTTTTATTCAACTCAAGCCTATAAACTTCGTAATGTAAATTATTGGTGTTCGATTGGTTAAAACATTGTTTTAAAATAACTCATGTGGTGATTGGTTGCTTTCTTTCAGGCAGAACAACCCTAACAAACCGATAGAGACAGTGGTGCCCCCTGCCAATGGAGTTCGTACATTAGATACCCTGGCATGTGTCGCCACAGACAAACAGGTAGATAGGAATTACCGGCAGTATATCGGCCCAATTCACTGGTTTATAAACCTCTATAACACTATAGGCCATACAGTGATTCACCGGGCTAGCTTTGTAAAGATAATATACTGATCAAATCTGTGTAAGACATAAACAATTTCTTGTCATATCATTTAAGCTGTTTATACACCATCTAATCCTTTGTAAAATTCCACAGCGTTCGTTTTAAATCCTTTTTTAATATTAAAAGAAATGTTGAAAAGATACGGAGCTATTTTCAGAAGATTTCAGTTGATCGAGTCTCAGTGTGACACGGGAGATACATGTACTAAAGGACTTGAATATAGACTGGAATTATTGGGTTTGCTAAAATTGATCATAATGACCATGAAATAAATAATTCAGTACTGTAGAGTATATTGATGTAGAGAGTACGTTTCGTTCAAAAAACTTACAAGTTATTGAACAGACCAAAATCAGAACAGATCTCCAATTTTGGTGAACTTCAAATTTATTTATTTATTTTGATATTTCAGTGACTATCAGAATTACATCTTTGGTTTTGATAAAATGGATGTAGATTTTTTTTACATATCTATTTGAATTCATATCGCCATCTCTTGATCAGATAATTATGTCATGTTGTAAACTTTGAATTTCACGGGTGGCAGTAAATACAAAATTTACAACATGATAACAGTTGTCATGTTGTAAATTTTGTATTTACTGCCACCCGGTAAATTCAAAATTTACAACATGACAATTAAATACCCCTCTTGTATTTAAATCTTAATTCTACAACCATCTTCAATTGATATTTTTGACTATTTTATTCAATCAGAAGCAACGTCCTCTCACTTCCGCTGTATCCGTGAGGTCACTGGGTCACGTTTTGTCTGACACCAGGGGTCGCACCATATTGCGACCGTCAACGGTTACCTCCACCGAGTTCTATGAGCATCCCAATAACGTATGAACATGATATCCAGGAGTATATTTTGTATCTAGAGTTTTCCCCACACCCACAGCATCTTAGTGCACATGAAACCTGCATCACGTTGTTTTTAACTTTTTTTTTCCTAACTTAAGTTTGAATGATCACCTGTAACTCGTGAATATAATAACAGTGACCCGAAAGACTTCTGAAATACCTTCAAACAGTAAAACGCAAATCTTATTTTCTTCTCTTTAATCCACAGGCCTTTTGCTCGGGGATAATGTTAATCCTAAATTGTTAAAATAACTAAGGCTTGAAGTTCCATTTATGTTGTATTATCCGCATTAATGCTTTATTTATTCCTTGACGAACCAATCCTTATATAAATTTGTGATTCTGTATATGTAATCTGTAACTATTTCCTCAACCAATAATTGTCAAAGATGCGTGTAACAATCCCAATGCAACTTGTATCTGATTCAGTTTATTCCGAGATGTTAATCATGGTTTTGTTATGAAGTAATTATAAGAATGATGCAAGTTTCATGTTGTAAAGTAGAGTTGCCTTTCAGGTTGCACAGACTGTGTTGCGGGACTGTTTGGAATGGCAAAAGGTGTACGATGTATTCTCTTGCTCATATCTTCATTATTTCTTTATCCAGTGGTATTTCGGACCTATCCATTCGTTGTTTTGCGCGTACTGTAGAGGTTTTGGAATTAATTAGTTGCTTTAAGTAAACCTTTTGATAATTAATATTAGGCCAGAATTTACGGTTAGTGAATTCAAGCGTTGTATTTCAACGATGCTTGGTGCTTTTAGGATAGATATTTATAAGTTTAAATTATTCAATTTAATGAAGATGTTTATTTAAAATACACTCTTCTTTCACATGAGTATGATGAAATGACAGGGTTTTGATATGTTTTTGTAAAAACTATATGGTGGTGGCGGATCTTTATAACCCTCTCAAAACTACTTGTATTTACAATGTTGGTATTATTCACATGTTTCGCTTTTCAAATTTTGCTTTCAAATACAGACGAAAAATAGGGATACCCCCAAATCAGACCGGATTGATCTGGATATTGGAGCGTCAGTATCCGAGGATGAAGATGTGGATAACTCAGAGGATAGTGACGCCATCAGCATAAGTAGACTATCTACAGCATGCCTTGGTGCAGACGTAAGAGTCAAAAACGAATCTCTAGAACCTTCTTGTACCTACCACGTGTTTCCAACAGAAATGATGTTGGATAGTAGCGTTACTGTTTTAAATACTAGAAGTTTAACATGGTACCCATCAATTTCAACTCCCCCGCAGCCGCGGCCCAGAACAAAGCATTCAAAGAGGGACGCAACACCTTCTCCTTCTATGCCAGAAATCTCAGTGGCAGAGTGTTATAGCCCGCGGTTGCTGCGATCAAGAACAGAAGACAGAATAGACTTTCCGATGATAAAGAAAGATGGCAAGGGAATGCTAGTGACGGCAGACATAAATATTGGGGAACAAGCTAAACTGGAATCTACCAGAACAGGGTCTGGCTTAGCAGACGAACTAGAACGCGATATAGAAACTCCTAGGATAATGTCATTGAGAGAAAGTAAGACGAAGCTCATGAAAAATCTCCGAAAGAAGTATGCTGGTTACGTCCATAACAAAGGCAAGAAGCCTGTCCACAGGCCGACTGGTGCTCAGGACTCAAGTAGTGTAAAGAGTCTAAAATCCGAGAGGACAGGATCCATTCATAGCGGCAAAGACTCCAGGAAAATCCAAACAGCGGATCCAGCTCTACATTACTGGAAGCTAGACGAACAGGGAGAAATCGACAGAAAGTCCATCTCCTCCCACAGAAGCAGCCGACAACGAGAAGCAGACGAGGAATCCATGATCAAAGTTGCCGAGTACCTTCTGAGTGATACCAACATCCTGGCATCTCAGGGTCAGGCACTGGACCAGTCGGCAGGTCACAAGACTGACGTGTCCTTGGCTGAAGGGGTGACTGGCTTTACGTGTTTTCACCCCATCTAACTCTGCCTAACATCACTTGACTGCTGTGGAGAGGACAAGCTCTACTAAGACGTAATTCTCTGATAATAACACTGTCCAGTTTTACCCATGTACCGCAGTACTTGAGAAACTAACTGTGATTGCCTTGTAACGCTTGTGCTCACTTTCGAGTTGCGTGTAATGTGCATGCGTGTAGTTTTTACAAAACATACCAAAATCATTTTATTGTCATTCATTTATATTTATAGTTAGGTTAATGTAGATAAGTATTTTAGAACATTTTTTCTTTGACATATAGTTAAGATGTTTTAAGCCAGCAATGTGCATGTTCTTATTCAGTTACAATATTTCCTGTCGTATGAAAAATAGTAGAACCCATTATTTATTTTATGAATTATCATTTTCCATATGCCCTTCATGAATATTCGGTAGACAGTATTTATATTCCTACCATTTTTTCAACACAGATTCACCTCTTAACTAAGCAACCCATTGTCTTCCGTAAGAAATAATATATCACCCTATACCCTAATTCACGGTTTCGACGTTGTTTCACGTTTTGATTTCTAGTAGTTTTCTACCATATCCCTTTATACCTTTATGCTAAGTAATTTCATTAAATTCATTTGATATCAAGCAGTCAATTTATTGGAATAATTTATGCAGAGTACGAACATCATGAGATTGTGTATTGTACCGAAGTTTTCAGGAGTGAGCATTATGTTTTTGCCTCGTTTTCAGATGTGGTTTGACGCCAGCGGTAGGGCCTATGTCAGCTTGGCGGCCCGTTATGACCCCCTCAGAAAGTAGACTTTCATTTTAAGGTATCAGGGTTTCCATGTAGTGATGTAGTCATGTTACTAACAATGGAGAATGCTCAGTATTAACAGTCTGTAGTCTAGAGCTTGGCGACAGTGTCCACCAATGTAGTCGTAGTCTATTGCACAGAGGAGGCTATGGTATTGGTCTGACGATCTCCGCGAATCACTCTTTTATTCTTGGAATGTAACGTTAGATGTAGATATTTTCTTACTATACATTAAAACTGTCCTCATACTTGCATCTATATTCACACATACAAACCTTTCCTGTTTAATTTCTCACTAACAGCGTTTAAAGATCAGCATGGACTCCATACATGCTTCCCTTCGCTTTCTTTTCTTTCCTCTGTGGCCTCTCGGGGAATGCAGTAATTTCTCTTCAGTATATTGTCATGCTCCATCCACTAATAATTTAATATATCTATGTTTAATTCCAGAATGAAGGTGTCGTCCTCTGTTAATTTGTACTTTTGAATTAATTGATGGTCTAAATGACGTATGCATGCATGCATGTAGATCACTTTGTACATGTAATAATTAACATGTAACTACTACTGTTGTCTTCGATCCATACATGTGGGCGTTTCAATTTTTTATCTTTTTGTATATGTCATTATTTTATATTTGTTCTATTCAAAGTGAGAATTTATTTGAAATAAGATCAGTCCAGATGGTTTAGATTTCAATTACGTGTTTGATGCACCATTCTTTGTTCTAGGAGGAAGTCCCCGCGTCCAGTGAATTAACATGGTGTGAGAAACTGGAGTTACTTAGAGCGGTCAACAAGCCAAAAGAGAAACCGAGAGTGAAAATGCCCAGACTAAAATACATAAAAGACATGGTGGAACCCATTCCTGAAACAAGGGAGCCGGGCCGAGCTCATTTGTCTGAACAGAGAAGGATCAAACATTTATTGCAACAAGTTCGCATGAAAGGAAAGGAGCAACTTGATTGGCTGAAAGACCGCGAGAATCTAATATGGCAGTCAGCGGAAGGATCTAGCTCCGGAAGTAGTGACGACTTTTCTGACGAGGAAAGATTTTCCAGCCGCCGGAAAGAGAAGGGCCTGACTCACGAAGATGGATATATCCTTAATAGATACAAAGTACAATCAGTCGTCAGAGGTGTGAAGACCATCTCTGTCCTTCAAAGAACAAATACTGAGATTTTTAAGGACTGAAGAGATTTTACGACTTTCATTGGCCGTCCAGATTTCAATGTCAGGGATTTTATATTGCATTGAACGGTGCTGCTAACATTAACGACAATCTAGTCTTTTTTGTCATGTGTTGAATAAATGTCATGTTTTTAATAAATATGATTTAGATTTTTATTATCATGTTTTGGTCTTTACAAGACGAATTTTATTTTTCCATTTGACCCACTACAATTAATGTTTCATATTTCTTTTTATAAATTATGCAATATAACAAAGTAGAAGTTGTAGAAAGTTGGGTATTCGTAAGCAGTCATCACAATTCCTTGGTTACAAGGCCTTATTCGCTCAACAGTGTTTTTGAAAACAGGTTTAGAAAGCATGACTGAAAGGCATGTTTGAGCGCGCACTTTTAGAACGGATATAAGGAATAAGGAATCGTTCTTTGAGTATTATGAGGTGATAATTTCGGTCGGGGCGCTGTCAAATCCAATAAAGCCCGAAGGGCTCTATGATAGTTTTGACCACGCTCCGACCGAAATTATCACCTCATAATATTCAAAGAATGATTCCTAATTACTTATATTATTTCCAATTTGTACACTTTAAAACATCATAATTTTAAAACCACTATTTTTTTTATATAGCACATGCTATGTATTACTACGCGGCGCAGCCAATACCGTTTTTCGGTTATTCCATAAGACGCCCATTTTTATATTTTGTCACTCATGTTTTATGAGTTATTGGGTTTTAGGGTTCAGAATTGATTCGTAATGTTATCACAGACAAAGACTGTTGAAAATGTAAATATAATCTGATTAGATTTTTTTTCTATGCCAAATTTTTAAGGTTTTTTCGTTTTTAAAAATTCATCCACAATATTCCATTATTTCATCTATACCAAGATAATATTTTAGTGGAACCCAGAAAAATGTACAAAATTTTGGACAAGTAAGGTGCGCTGCCTAGTGGTGAAACCTAATTTAAACACAAGCGCTAAATTCAATTTTTTCGCGGGATGCCAACGTGTCGGCATATGTGCATGAGGAACGTCGATGTTACGTATGTATGCTTATTGTATTTGAATTGTACATAAAATTTACAAGTAAATTACTAATCCGATGATGACATGCGATGAGAATTGTTTAGTCATTCAGCAAACGACTACATTAAAAACGTCATATAGCGTTTTTGAGACTTTATCTTGTTAAAACATACCCTTGTATCCAAAGTTGGTGATTTGCCTATTTCATGCATCGGTATACGTTAACTATAATTTACTTGTGGAGAGTATTAAGTATGAAATATAAAAGGATGATAGAATGAGACCATATCGTCAGTACCAAGTAGTCCTTCTATAAACAATGACGTGTTACCAAGAAACATTTTTTATAGAGCGTTCCAACACAAGCTACTTTATAAAGTCTACGTAAACTTTATAAAAATGAACTTTATGCATCTATTCCACATACGTTTCAATCAAAAGAGGTACCATGATCTAAATGTGAATTTTCTTCAAGATGTGTTAATTTCTAGCGCCGGTTTTTGAACATTTGCTTGGGGAAACGTTTGTTCGGACTGGAAAGAAAGACATTTAGAAATGTACTCGTCCCAATGGCTCTCCCTTAAGTCACGCTTCCTTTTAGCGGTTTTTATTTATCTAAAATACCAGTACATGTATCAAAACAAAGATGACTAACTCCGGCAATATTTTCATATTGTTCGAACAGCCCTTGTATTTAGGATCTGAATTAATCAAAGTATTAAAAGTACTTTAGAACTGGACTCTTTTTAAGTACAATTGACTATTGTACATATTTTTGTTGTAATAAAACTGACAAAAAGTTTACTGCTTAAATAGAACCACTTTGACGAGGGTTCTATGCATGTAAATAAAAGAGATTTTCAATGCTTACATTCAGCATTATTGGAAGCTTAAAGACATTTTTTTGAAAAATAAGGTACACACATATTTTACCGACTGCTTTGTATGAATGTACTGTAAAAGGAATATACATGGTCTCCACGTGACAGCTGTCGGCCAATAATTTCCTTACACAGGAGGCAAGTTGTTGGGTCATATGTGGGTCTTCAGGCAGTAGATTTAAGACATGAAATAAAACTATTGGTATAAAATGTAATAAAAACAACTAGTTTACGAGTAATCTACATCAAAAATTGATGCCAAACATTTTGTAAAGAAACTGTATAATCACTAGAATCATATAATAACCCTTCTACATTTTTAATGTATGCAATTGCCTATGACATTGTATTATGCAGGTCAACATTGAAGCTGGTGTTTAAGTAACACTTGATTGCTTCATAATAAAACAATGACTGTGAAAGAACTAAAAAAAAACTAAGAGTCCATTATTATGTCATATAATTAAAAGAGCCTGACAATAACAAATAAAGATAATAAAATATCAACAAAACAATATAAAAATAAAACAATTCTGAACCCGATTTCTTTTAAAATCGAACCTCTAGTTCCTCAATGTCATTTTTTTAAATTTAAACAAATCGCATGATTCTTTGGTATAAAAAGTCCAACTTTAATTTCTTTAGTTGGTTTATATATAGATGCATACATTACCGAGTTTAACGTTATTGAAACATATTCTTTCTCATAGTTCATCAACATTGTTCCCCCTTCTTACCTCTTCTAATTATAAGAGCGTTTATGACCAATCAAAGGGTTTTTTAAAGCCATCTCTAAAAATTATCATATTTTCTACTTTGCACCTTTTGGATTGTTCGCTCGGATCATTCCTTTGATTTTCATTCTGTATTTTATAGACACTTCCTGTTGTTCCCACCAGCCTATAATCAGAGTTTAGTTTCTATATCTGAACTACTGGTGGTACTTGCTGCGGCTCTGTTTCTTTTAGATGCTCGTAGACCTTTTGAGATTCTTTTTTCAATGCTCTTTCCAAAACCGATGATCTATAATTAAGAATTAAAATATTTTTTAGATAAAATGCGAACCTGGTTATACATTCTGTATTTAAAGGAATTCTTAAGATTTATTTTAAACATTGTTTGAGAAGCAGATGAACTATTTACATGAAAAAAAAACAACACTTTCTATATTCTACCTGACTACTGAGTATAATTTTATTATAAGAAAAATTAAACTTTTAAGCTGATTCGATTGTTGAACGTTAAATGAAAACCTGTTGATCGTGCAAGCATAGCGGATTGTATATACTGCACTATTGCCAACAAAGAGCATGAGAATGAGACCTGTCAAAAATCTGATTTCTTCTGGTACTGATACTGTTTACGTAATTATCCTTTTTTAAGAGACATCCCTCCTTAAATGCCGATGCCTGATGAAATAATCAGATTTCTATCACTTAGAATGTTACTGATTTGCTAGGTTAAGTGAAGATTCACATATTTTATCAAGATGAAGAAGAGTAGATTCCATCGCTGATTTGTTGTACTTGAGTTTGTCAATTAACAAAATAGCTTAGACTTACGCAAATTGAATTTCATGAGAAATCATTTCGTTAACTTATCAATAAGTTTTCTAATTTTTACCTGAAAATTGAGATTACATAGTACTTATAACAAGTTTGATCTACATTAATATCAGACATTAGATTATATACTATATAAACCATACTTAATTTGATTCAAAATATTCAAATTAAATATGAAATTTTACCGTTTCGAACACAATGTACTAGAAATACCGAGCCATCCATTACAAAAGGTTTTTACAACCGAAGTAAATGAAACAATAGGTTAAAAGATTATACACGTCTTGGAATACTACGTAAATGAACCACTTATATTTAACGAGACAATGAACACGTTTTCACAAACATTTTATATTATTTTGACCGTAAAATCTAGAAAAAAACATGAAAACCTTTTGCATTGGATTGTCGTCTGCTGGTTGCTGCTTCTTCTTCGATAAAGCCTCCCGCCATATTTGAATGCATGTGTATTCCCTTAATCCAATCCCAGCAGCTGTCTCTGTGATTATAATAAACTTTCAATTAAATGTCATGTTGTAAATTTTGAATTTACTGGGTGGGTTTCAATACAAAATTTACAAGTTGTCATGTTGTAAATTTTGTATTTACACCCACCCATTAAATTCAAAATTTACAACATGACATAAATTTACATAAAACACAGTCAAGTTAAATATAATATTTATTCAAAATGATCAAGTGAATATTCTTATCACTTGTTCATTTACTCAATATGATGTTAATAAAAATTATCAAGGGGGCTGGGTGCTCAACAAATTACCCATCAGCTCTACCTTAAAAATCAGGAGATGACACTTTTTTAGCCATTAACTGTAATTAAGCTTAAAAATTGAATAAATTGAAGCAAAATATCTTAGAATTAAAATATGATTATTTTCCTATATTTCAATACAAAGCTCTTCCTACATCATTATGCAAAATTTTTGTTCTAAAGGAGATAAAATTAGTCTAAAAATGGAAACGACCATCCAGCCTTCTTAAAGCCATTGTTCAATCAGTCAGCTCTTTTTTACTATACAAAACAAAGTTAAACTTGTAACCTGGAATCATCAGATCAAGTCTGGTCTTCTCCACTTTCATCTGTTCTTCAATTATTCCTCTAAGGTAAGCATTATCCTTCCATTCTTAATGAAAACAGAATTTAAAAAAAATCCTTAATACAACAGAAACGTGCAATAATCGACATACCGGTATATAACCAGTACGTTGACGTCTAGTGAAATATCACAATGTCAGCATTAGCAAGCATACGACTTGTTCTTTACTTACCTCCTGTATTCAAACCCAGTGCCAATCTTACAAGGCCAAATAGTACCTCCACAAAATTGACATACAGGGTTTCGTGACCATTTATTTCTTTTCTCATTAGAGTTAAATTCATCTTCATGAAATTGTTATGCAATTGTCTGCGCGGACATTTATTTCCAAAACCAAGTGGAGGATTCATAGACTTCATAAAATCTTTTAAATGGCGTACTTCCAGTGTCATTCTAGATTCAATTAGAAATTTAAAAGATTTTTTAATTGAGTCCTTGTTTTAGCATGGCATGTACTTGCAATCCAATGTTTCAGAATATTAGTAACTATTGTTGCAACTAAATTGAAATTTTTTTAAAGATCATTGAATTACTGTGTAATACAGACGACATCGACCACTTTGCCTCATATCAAAGTCAATTAAGGCAGGTTTACTCTTATGTTTATTTATCATAACATGTTTACTTTTATAACTAGTTAACAATGTAAATTATTTTGTACTCCTCCTAGGCACCTGATCCTACATCTATCTTTTTAGAGGTACGTGTTGCTCTACCTTGAACTTGTATTTCGTTTTATGGATTTTTGAGATGGTTGACTGTTGTCATTTTTTCTTTGTACAATAATGAAAATAGATTTCGTTACTTACGGGTCTTGAAAATTGGCATACTTATGCCACATATCCGTGAAAGCGTGCAGATGCTGCGGTCCCAAGTGAGCAGGGTCAGCGTGCAGATAATCGAAATTGTTTACAATGACTGCCTCGAATAGATTCATCATCTGCAATGCAGACATCAATTGTAAGGCGGATACATGTACATTTCACTGGAGATAAAAGGGGTTCAATTTTTTCCCAGTTTCGTAGTGGTGAATTATAGTTTGTAAACAAGATAAAGTAGAGAAATGTAAACCCCACCCCATCCTCTTTCTCCTCCTGCAAGACTTGCTGCTCTTCTTTATTTGTTTGAGTTTAAATTCTTTTGATAAAAAATATTCCCGTTAAATCTGTATTCGTTCCTGTTTAGGACCGTTAATGGTAATGTACGGCCGTTTCTTTAAACTGACTTATATTCAAAAGCCCAAAACTGCTGTCAGTAGATACAAAAGCAATAAATTTGAGGGTTTTTGTTGTTAAGTACGCAAATTGCTTACGTAAATAAAGAACAACTACTTTGTTAATCACTTCGAACTGCGCAGGTAGTCATTGGTGGCCACCTTACAAACATTTGTTGAGAAAAGTAGACTAGTATATATATCCTTGGGGATCATAATTTTGCCAAACTTAAATCTTTCCTAACCCAGGATGCTTTCACACCAGTTTCAGCTTTTCTGGCCTGTTGGTTTCTGAGAAGCTTTTTTTTCTATATAGTATATGTATTCCTAGGTAAAAAAAAAATCGACCTCCTTGTGGTCCCACCCTAGCCCCCGGGGGTCATAAATTTCACAACTTTAATTCTGCACTACCTAAGGAAGCTTTTCCATAATTTTGAGCTTTCCTGGCCGAACTATTTATTTGGTCCTTAAAAAGAAGATTTTTTTAAAATCTCAATTCATTTTAATAATTCCTAATTATCTTCCCTTGACATAGAATGTAGTCCTTAATTTTCCTAACTTTAAATCCCCTTTGTCTACGAATGCTTTTTAAAAAGTTTGTTTGAAATTGGCCAGGTGGTTCTAGAGAAGATGTTGAAAATTGGGAAAGTTTACGGACAGACAGACGGAAAAATTGACGAACGACAGACAAAATTTACAAGTAATCAGAAAAGCTCACTTAAGCTTTCAGCTCAGGTTAGCTAAAAATAAAAACAAATCAACCACTTACCAAAAATGCAGACAGACAAATGAACACAATGAAGTAAAGAGTCGCGAAGGCAGAGCCACATGACGTGTCCGAGTTATCTCCCTCACAGGGCCGGCTACCAGAACAAGCCAACATAACCGTTTGCCAGTTTTCTCCCGTGGCGCACCTGTTTACGAGCACGTACGTAAGAAAAACAACAAAAAAGTGTATTTTTAAGCAATCTATTTTAAATAACAAAACTAGTACCTAAATAAAACCAGCAGTGACGTTAATATGTTGCCAAAGTTGTTGTATCGAGTAATGGCGGTATCTTCATCCAGTTTTATATTTCCAAACATCTGCCAACACAATTAACTATTCATTTACAAAAACAAAATAAATATACATATACTAATATATGTATATTTGTTGGATAGTACGATAAAGTTCTGATATTTACCTGCATTCCAAGAACTGCGAACACATAGAACGACAGAATGTTTAGAAAAAACACGTATGGTAGAGACTGAAACATTTAAAAATCGCATATACAATTGTTTTATTGATTCATGTATATTCAAATTAATCAACAATATAAACATATATGTACAATTCTTGAGAAAAAAAACGAGCATTAATTAAAGTCCAACGTTTAGAATTTACGACACATTACAAATGACTGTATGTTACCATCCGAAATACTTTTGAAGATGCTTCATGTGTGTCATCTAAATAAATGTCGGTATAAATATTTAAAGATGTATTGAATGAGGATTTAATATGCAGTGAAAGTACCTTCATTGATAGATAAAAGCTCCACAACAGAAACCTTAAGGACGTGAACTTCTTTAAGATTTTTGCTGCTCGAGCCGCCCGGAACACTCGAAAGTTGATGCCCTGAATCTAAAACGTCAATGAGTAATGCAGAGGCATCAGACAATTAATAACAATGTAAATGGAAGAAAAAATCAAGAAATGACAAGAATTTCTTTTTGCTGCTCGAGCCGCCCGGAACACTCGAAAGTTGATGCCCTGAATCTAAAACGTCAATGAGTAATGCAGAGGCATCAGACAATTAATAACAATGTAAATGGAAGAAAAAAAAATAAAGAAATGACAGGATTTCTTTTTGCTGTTGGAGTCACTCGAAACACTGATAGTAGATGCCCTGATCAATGCTTAACGCAGAGGCGACAGCCAACAACAGATAGCGGTGAAAGCAAGAAAAGTGAAATACCTTTAATAGATCTAGGACAACATCAATGATACTGCCAACCACAATAACGAAGTCTATTTTGTTCCAATTATCTGAGATGTAATTCTTTAAAAAAAATGAATCATTATAAAATCACAGTTCACGAAACATCACATTCAACACACATCACGTCTATATACGGGCATAAGAAATGTTAAAATCACTGGGGAAAATACTAATATCAACGTAACTTATAGACTTGATTATATATTTCTGTTATACAGGATTGGTTTAAAATCTTCATAATAGACTAACCTTACGCAAAACAAAAATTTTCAATGCCGCCTCAACAAAAAATATGATAACAAATGCCAGGTTGGAATACCATAAAGCTGTCGAGTAAGTGGGGGGTTGGTCCTCATACTGAAACGAAAAGAACATTGTTTAAATACACTATGACAGTCCGAAAGTCATAATAAATGTTGGTGTGTGGTTTTCTACTGTTTGGTTAGTTCCATAGTCAGAATAGGTGGAATATTTCAAGGTAAGATAGATTTCAGGTATACATGTGTTTATTTTCAGAGCTTGCTCATATTTAAAAATTCAAAGGGTTGTATCATCTGAAATGGATACGAAATTAGTAACGCTTTGAGTGAATATTTGGTTTGCCCTTTCCTTTTGGATACACTGTCTATATCGTTAGACAATCTTGAATAGGTTGGATCCGAGAAACTTGAAAAAGAGGCAGAGAGTCGGTTAAAAGAATACACGTATTTATTAATAGAGCGTAATCCAGTAAGTGACGAGCATAACCCAACTCTCGCCTGTCGTAAAAATTAGGTTTTGTAAAACAAATGAAATGACCAATGAAATTTGTTGAAATTGCGTACGTTTAGAAAAATATTAATTAAGGATGATTAACGCGTAATGATAATTCACACTAAGTAATAAAATACCTATTGCTAAAGAGGTTCAACTTGAGTAAATAAAGTCTCATGTATGGCACCTGGTGTTTGGACAGTAAATTGGTTAACACATACTAGATAACAAACAAATCAGTGACATCAAAGAAAACTGAGTACAAGAAAACACAAAATGACTTACAATAAATAAATAATCCCAAATGTCCCAATAAAAAGAATTAGCTTAGTACAGTACATGATTCTTGGCAATAGTTTAGGAATTTCACCATTTTCAAAACTATTGAAAATTTTGAGAAATTAAATCATTTATTCATTTGAAATATTGAAATAAACGCTTTATATGTGACTGAATGAAAAATACGTTTAAAAAGAGTAAGAAGTGGGCATGTGCACAAAAAGGCGATAATTAAGCTATCCTGAAAAGTTAAAAATGAAGAAAATGTCGGATTTCATATATGGATCCCCTTAAGATATCATAAAAATATCATTGTTCATTCTTGAAAGATTATCTGGTTAAAAAGTGGGGGAAATGTCAATGAAAAAGAAAGCCATTTCGAAATATTGATTCAAATGTTTTTATATATTATGTATTATTAAGACAACCTTCAAAAGTGACAGAAAGAAAACATGGAATGACTTATTAGCTATTGTTAATATGTATACAAAACTGATAATTCATAGCTTAATGATGTTCACAATATCAAAAATGATTTTTCATCAGTATTCAATCCCTTCTGCTAGAAATTAATTGAGAATCGACGTCCTTCTTGCCATGGAGGAAATATTTTGGCTATAATTTAAGACTTTACTAAACTGATTTTCGATTAGTTTAATGCAGTGAATCAATAATTGATAATTGAAAATAATTGATATTGAAATAAATAAAAATGTGATTTTTTAATTAACACACATAAATAAGACAACTACATAAAAGTATTATATAACTTAGAGTCATGCTTGTTCCATCAAGAGGGATACATTGTTTTGATATTTGCATGCAAAAACTATTTAATTATTTCTAATATTGTACAAAATGATCCAGTTATATGTAAAATAATTATCACCATAAACTATTATGATATTAAACACCTGGCGCTGATATATATGGTGTTAATTTCGTTTTGACAAAACATCAAATAATTTGGCACCACGTTTTGAATACACACAATATTTTGAATTCCCCAGGTGGTTGAATGGCCAGAAATTAGAACCATACAGAAGAAAATGTGAATAGGTATAGCAATACATTTATTATAATTAACGTTACGAAAACCATTTAATTTTCTCTAGATTGATCTAAAATTGATCGTCCAATGACTAGCGTTTCTCAATTTGTTCTATCATGGCTTCAAACTAAAATATCTAATTTTGATACGTCTGTTTCAATTCGTCGATGACTCACTTAATAAAACAATTATTGCTGTTTTTGAGATCAATACGATGATTTAGCTATCCTTGAAGTACAATATTCACTTCGCCTTCGGCTTAGTGAATATTGTGCTTCTCAGTTAGCTGGATCATAGTATTAACCTAAAAACCGCAATAATTGAAAAGTATCTTAATTTTGTACTTGTCGAAATGTCTATGTCTGTCAAATGTTGTATTTCAAATCAGAATATAAAGACTACACTATAAACCAAGGTCCTAAGTGTACACCCAATATCATTTATTGATTGCATGATGTCACATTCCTTTGTCTCGCCGTCAGGAGGGCTTTTAAGATGTTAAAAACGATGTAGCGATCTTGACCTCTGTTCGCGACCCGAAACCTGGGCTTTTGCTGGATAGCATAAACACTTTTGTTTGGTTAAGTTTCCCCAAAAGCTTTGATTTGTTGTTGGTTATCGATTGAAAAGATGCTACACTAATAGCATTGAAACGTTTTGTACAAAAGCTTTTTGTTTGAATTGCCAAATATTAAAAACAATATAGAGGTTGAAATGAACAGTAGATTTAAATTAAAGTGAGTAAAACCAGGTGTAAGAACAATTTAGACACTAACATTCCGACGACTCTTGTTTTTTCCTTAATGATAATTCTGCACCTTCTAAAAGGTAATTTATTTGAGACTTTTATTAAAGACTAATGACAATTGCAAGTTATCATCACCAATACAAAGCACATGCTAAAAAACGCCAGTTTCATATATCTAGGTTTCGAAACGGATTATTGACTTCAATCATTATTGTTTTATTTTATCTGTGCTATTGTTAAGAACACATATCGATTACAAAATGTTAAAAATTTATTTCACATTCATTTTTCATATTTCATTTTCAAATTATTTTATTTATCAGATCAGGGTGAACACTTAGAAGTGTATCTACAAAATAAATTGTGCCAATGAGAGAGAGAGAGAGAGAGAGAGAGAGAGAGAGAGAGAGAGAGAGAGAGAGAGAGAGAACGGCAGAATACGACTGACAACAATGTCAAAGAATGATATATTAAGGCAGATAACTTGACAAAAACTATTGTACAGCAGATAGAATGAGAAAGCTTTAAAAGACTTTGGTAAGACAAACTTTTTTCATCAAAGACGATAAGTCATGTACAACATAGCTAACAAGGTATCTGTGGGCCACGCTTACCTTGACTTGAATATACAAATCCAATAAGCAAAGTCGAAAGTTAACAGGAACTTGACATCGAATTTGTTAAAAAATGAATTCAACCGTATAGGATGCCTTAACAAAAAGTGTGTTAAAATTTCAAGCATCTGCAATTAATAGTTATAAGAAATCTGTGACAAAAATTTAGGCTATAAATAAACAAAGCCGTCATTTAACAGGAAGTTAACGTTTGACTGGTCCAAAAATGAATCCCACCATATGGCATACTTTACAAAAGGTGTGTTAAAATCTCAAGCATATGCGATGAATAGTTGCTGAGAAATTTGAGACGAAAATTTGCTTGAAAATTTAGACTATAAGTGAACGAAGTCGTCATTTATTACAAAGTTGATGTCTGATTGGTCAAAAAAGATCCCCACCATATAGCATGCCGTATAAAAGAGTGTATTAAAATTTCAAACATCTACGATTAATACTTACTGAGAAATCTTTGACACAAATTTATTACGGACAGAATGACACAGACACAGAACACAAGGGTAAACAGTATAGTCCCTGTCCTTCGGAGCGGGTATACCTGAAGCTTTCGAAGAACAACAACAGGAAGTAAAAGTCCAAGAGAAGTAGAAAGATTAAGTCGATGACAATTTAGTAACAGTTTAAGAATCATCATAGACAAATAACACTCCAAAGATTATAGCAGTCATTTGTGAAACAACGCTTGTCGATCATAATGTCGTCATATATATACTGCTTTTTTCCTTATCGTTGACATACCTCCATTCCTAAACAAATTGTATTTAGAACGACCAAAAGTAAAATCAAGTTTTCAAAGCGATCGGATATGACGACCCTCCATAATTTCTGTCGAATCCATGAGGCATCCTTTGGAATGAATCGTGAATGATCTGGTTCCGCACGGATGACGTACAGAATGCAATTTTCCTAAAAGATCAAACTAAATTTAAACTGTACAAGATAATAAATTTGATTTCAATTGTAAAATATTTATAATGAATATCGATCAATTTTGAATCTTGCCTGGCGTTGTGTTAAACCACTCCTTTTCTTTTTATTCACGTCCTCTGATTGAAATGCCACAGTGATCATTGCAATGAAGACATTAAGGAAGAAGAAAGGTGCAATCACTATATACACAACGAAAAAGATAGCGATCAGCTTGTCTTCGCTCTGGCTTGGTCCTTGGTCAACACCTGCGCTTGATACAGCAGAGTCAAAAATACTGAAAGCAGCAAAAGTAGTATTCTGAAAACCACATCATAATTAAAATAAACATATATGAATATACATGATTGACGTTAAAAAATGCCCCGGAAAACATTTGGAAAAACTATAGAAACCTGTGTCATAATGCAAGTGAAATTAACGTCAAGGGGCGAGTATCAGACCTATTCATATTTTTTAAACACAAATATATAATTTAAAAAATATAAGCTTCGTGCGATGCGTGAAACTGGTTAGAATGCCCTTTACTATTTAAAGCTGACATGAATTCATATATAAGCATTATTTCCCTTTTATCTCCGATACCGCCATATTAGTTGTCGATTTCCATTGTTCTGCTCATCGCTACACACCCCCTATATAAGGCCGAAAGCACTATTCATGCTTCACCGCATTCAGGTATTTCATTCACCCGAACACGTTACCTTGGACGAAAAGACGTGTAGAAACGCATTTTGAACAAAAAAATAATATGACAACCACTGAACGGGCAAGAAATATCCAATGAACGACGAAACAAGACAAACTGAAATCCAGACACAGATGCTTCAAAAAACCTCGATAATTATGGACCGTTTTCCTGTGTATGTTATAACATTGCACATGCGCAATCACACACTGTGGCAGATCGAGCATTGTCAATGATCGCATGGATTTTTTTTTTTGTAGAAACCGATGGAAACGATGTCACGTTGTTACTTTCTTGGATTTACTATCATTTATCTACTGTGTTGTATGTAGTCCCGCCGGTGACTTCAAAAAGATGCAGACGTTATGCACTCTGTATGAACGACACACGTGTTCGATGTGCATGTGAAGTAAGGCAGCACTATTTGTGCAAAATAATACGGATACCTTGGAAATTCTTTCAAAGAATAAATATATTTTGTATTTTATTGATTGCTGTTTCCATTATTCTTTACTACAACGATTTTACTACAATATGTAGTTCATGCATTTAGAAGTCCGTATAACCTGAATGCCTCGATCGGAAAGCAACCGACCGTAACTTTCTCGACCGGTATATATACCCCAGCGGCAGTAGAGGAACGATGAAAACTAATATGGCGACCAAACTCTTTTATGAGTTCATGTCAGCTTTAACAACGACCCTTATATAATGGACTTTCTATGGTCCCGTCTTGTATTCATACGCAAAACTATTCAAACACGTAACTATCATACAACGCTTTCCCAGCTAATCTACGAAACACGGTAAAAATCAAATTATTAAAGCCATACGCTCAAATTCTATTTTGCATGTTAAAAAATCAAAGTAAATATTTACTTAGCCATAATATCACTTTATATGATTCAGAATGTTTAATGGAAAGTTTATTCTTTCATTAAATTATTTTGTATAAAATATTTGTATGGAATATCATTCATATAAAGAGTAGAACGGAAAGGAAACCCGACAAATCAATAGCTGGGGTGAACTAGATATATATTTATTTAGTAATCTTATTAATATCCTAATGGTTTGACTGCTTCACATTCAATTACCTTTATTTAACGTTTAGATATAAGAAGAAACAGTCTTAAAGGTTATTTCAATTCAGTCCATTTGTTTTTAATGAGTTAGATTGATATACTTGTATATCAAGCTTTTAAGGGATAATAATTTTTTATAACATATTTTATAATTGATGATGTTTTATCCATGAGGTTAAAGCAACAACTTTTCTAAATAAGTAAAATATTTTAATTGGTTTTCCTTCCTTTAAAATAAGTAGATAAAATATCTTGACAGAGAAAGATGAAAAGACTTTGAAATCACCCTTACTCCGGCCATCCTTCTCCGGTCGTGATAACAAAGAGGGTTGTCATGGCTTCAAATACATCGTCGAAGTGGAAATCACGTCGTCGCCATTCTCGGTCTAATACCTCTAGCTTCCCCATTTGATATTTAGTATAGTCAATATATTGGCCTCTGAAAATGAATGATAGATAGATAGATAGATAGATAGATAGATAGATAGATAGATAGATAGATAGATAGATAGATAGATAGATAGATAGATAGATAAAAATCGATTCCGTGTGGTCAAGAAACTTTGGGACTGCAATTTCTTATTTTCATTTTTTAATCATCTTTCCTGGGTGACATCATCTTTCAATCTTTTTTGGTTATATTTGTGTATATAAGTACCATAATTATGATATTCAAAAAGGTTCGTACCTGCACTGATCTCGGGTGAGTTTAGTAGAATCGTTGCAGTAAAAAAGTTTTCCCTGTAATAACTGCACTGCCATGATGGCAAATATCACTTGCATCAAAACGTAGATGAAAAGCAACGGTCCTACACTCTTAATAGACTTTATGAACATCACACAAGCCGACTTGAAAGAGAAAAGGTCTAATCACACTTTTATGTAGGTACATGTATATGAAAAAGAGCTAGGATAGACGTGAATGATGCCTGAGATTATGGAGACCCATGGAGAACCATGATATAATAATTTCTTTGTACATTTGTAGATAAATTTATTGGGTTCTTTTAACATATTGTTGTTCTTTATTGTATTTATCTTTATGAAAGAGAGCTAGAATAGTCTACCTTCAATCCAGGACATTTGTTGATTGTTCTAAAAATCCGTAACACTCGAAGGATTCTAAATATCTTTATGGAGCTAACACCTGGATTTCTTTACATGAAACAAAACGTAAACTAACATTTAACATAGGTATATAATATTCCCTATAATTCCAAAAGTATACTGAAATTCAATTAGATGATATAATAACATCTTTAAAATGTTTTGTATAATGTTTGACCTGATTGACAAGGACACTAAAGATGCAACGACTATGACACAATCCATACAGTTCCAACCATTTCTTAAATAAGATCCTTTATGCAACAAGAGACCCATATCAATGATCTGAAGAGGAAACAATATCAATAAGTGTAATTATCACAACTAAAAACGTAATTAACAGTCAGTATTTATTCATATCGCCATTTCTTATTCTTGACCCACTTTTAGCACCATTTCCAATGTGAATATAACAGCAAATACAAGGTCCACCCAATATAATATTTGGTTACGCAAGGAGTTTTGTCCCGTTGTAGGATCTTCTGCCGCCAGGGTGATACTACTCAGCACAATACAAGCCATCACGAGTGTCTCGAAGTGTCTGTGGTTAACAGCCTTGCTCACACGCATTCGAAACCTTCGCCAAAATATTACTTTTATTCTAGGTTTGTCTCGACAACTGACGATTTTATAATTAATCAATATAAATTCCAATTACTATTTTGGAATTCAATTTACGATGTCTTCATACAAGGCATCGAAACTCACAACTAAGATAAAACAAAACAGAATTACGAGTATATTGTAATGATTGTGCAACAGAATTACATCTTACCTGTTCGTTTTGTTCAAAAGGAAAAGAGATCTGTCGGGATTCAAGCATGCCACTTTAAGAGTAATACAACTGTAGAAAATGCGCAAAATATACTTTATATACAAGCATATTTATGACATATACATTTGATAGGTATCAATTTTATTTCATTCAGTAAGAAAACTATACATTATGTCAATTATTCATTATTGAGAAAAATTAAAACTTACGTACAATTGTGTGTGTATGAAAGATGAGAGAAAGAGAGACCAATGCCTAACCTTTTAACTGAATTTTGTCCATGCTCCCTACGGTCTATCTGAGGTTTAGACTATTAAATAAATAATTGACATATTATTTTCTATGCTAAAATATATTTATTACAAAAATAAAATAATATACAAATTTTACAATTTGTTTCAGTCTTTCGTTTTCTGTTAATTAAGAAGTTTAACAATGGTAACATACAAAAAGAATCGTGTTTTTTTTTAGGGGGTGGGGTTGTAATAATGATTTTACAAACCTACCATTGATTCATCTTCACGATCCTTAGCTTCAGCCAGACTGTCCACGGCGATAGCGAAGAAAACATTTAAAAGGGTGTCTTACATTGTTAGAAAAAAATAACAAAAATTATCTTCTTATTTAACATGGTTTTTCAACAGTTTCACGCTAGTTTATTTAAATTTCGAAACACTAAAAACTGTTTTTCTAACGGTATTAATTTGAGGCTTTAAAAATTATATATCAGTTAATGGATTTCGATGAAACAGTTTACAATAAAGTATTTCAGAAGAAACGAATTATCTTTAAAGCTATACACGCTATAATTTACGTCAATTTTGAATTACAGTGAAAACACATGTGTTTGTCTGCTTATAAAAGTTATTCTTAATCTGTAAATTACAATGATGAATTCCATCTCGTTACAAAGACATAGATTTTTAATTGTTTATTTTCCTGCCAGGAAAATATACCTTTTCATGAATATTGATGAAGGAAGAGCAAACCGACCTCATTGCGCATGTCCGCGGAGAACTAGGTTGTAGTTATTGTTTGCCTAATTAAATATCCAACTTGATTTTTAATATGCTTAACAGTTGTTAATTTGAAATACATACATGTATAATGAGTAAAATACGTTTGTCATTCCCGATACCCTTACTTCTGCATTAACACTTATAGGATCTATAAATAGCACATAGGGGGAAGAACACAGGTCTACGTCATTTTTTTAAAGGAAGTATTCATATCTACTTACAGGCTTGTATTATTTTCTTTTGTTTGTACTCGTATATCGGACAAATTTATGCTTTACTGAAAATATCCTTTCCTTTGTGAAACTATCACAATTATGTAGATGTTGACCCTTCACCAGTTTTGGTATGATAGACTAAATTTAGCTGTCGATATCACGTGATAGATTGATATTCATGAGGAGGCATTACTTTCCTGGCAGGAAAATAAATATTTTTTATTGTTTAATATTTGATATATTTGTTACGTGATCGAATTGAGCATTATAATCAACAGCATAAAGGTAACTTTTATTAGTAATCAAACACATACATTTTCCCCTTTATTCAAAATTGACGCAAATTATAGCGTGTATAGCGATCAAATCCAATAAAGCCCGAAGAGTTCTATGATAGTGTTGATCAAGCTCGTCCGTATTTAATATAAAACACCGTGCCGGATAATTATGCCTGTGCCAAGGTGGCATTTTTGCACCCGCTTAAGAGGCAGTTTCGGAAAATTCATACATACAATATGATAGACCATTGTCTAGAAAGTATATAACGACTTTTGTTTTTAGTGTGTTTCAACTGACAGGTGGGATATTTACCTTTAAAAATTAATATCCCATAGGAAAACTATAATTCCTCTAGAAATGATTCTTCCAAGGGAAATATTGACAATCCTATAGGATTTTCTAAAAATCCTAGAGGAATTATATTTCCTGTTGGAGAATGGTATTTCATGTGGGAATTTGATTCAGACAAGCAGTTTTCCTATAGGAAACTAATATCTGCTATCGGAGTTAATCAAATCCTGTCGGAACTAAAATTGAATTTGAAAAGGAAGTTCTTGTATTCCGATAGGAAATTTCAAATTTCTTGTTGGAATATTGTTTTCCTATGAGAAAAAATAATTTTCCTGTAGGAATTTTTTTTTTTGAAAGCTAATAATCTCACCTGACAAGTGAGTTACGATGATAACAAAGGTGGTTGTAAACTCTTTATGCAATAATCTATCATGTGGCATATTTGATTTTTCGATATATGCATCTTAGACGGGTGCAAAAATGCCACCTTGGCACTGGCATTATTATCCAGCACAATGTTATACATAAAACCGTCCTATTATGTCCAATTTAATGTTAGTTGTTAGCTAAATCTGTTAAGAAATGTTCTCTAAAGGATACAGTTCCCAAAAAGAACAACAACTACGAAGAAGAGGGCGACCGATACACCGATCCCGTCAATTCCTCCATAAGCTTGGATTCCGTTGTACATCACCGAGTTCCAGTCTTCCCCAGTCACAATCTATCACATGTCATAACGAAAATATAAAGTCAAAGGTCAAAGATTAAACCGCGTCAAAACAAAACGGAAACATAATGTCAAAGATCAAAGATAAAACCGCGTCAAAACAAAACGGAAACATAAAGTCAAAGGTCAAAGATAAAACCGCGTCAAAACAAAACAAAACGTAAACATTAAGTCAAAGGTCAAAGATGAAACCGCGTCAAAAGTAACTTCAAATATGGCATTACCTGAAACACGGTCAGTATAGCCTTAGGGAAAGTATCAAAATGAGCTGCGGGTCTGCCCTCTATAAAGTTAAATCTAAAACACCGAATCAAAGACATAAATATATTTAATTTAGAAAAAAGTTATAAACAACTACGTTTTTGAATAATTCAATTTATTTATTGAAGATTTATGCCCATCATATATTTCTTTGCTCATATCAGGCGCAATGAAACTAATTTTTAAAAATGCTACAAATGTGAATCTTTGCTCGATGTCATTACCATTGAGCTTAAAAGCTTAATAGATCAAGTTAGTGTTCTTAAAACTCGATGCAAAACATATTGTAGTTGATGCCTACCGTCCGCCAAAGAGTTGCATCCCAATAACAGCGGTCAAAAAGAGGAAGAGAAACAACAGAAAAAGCAAACTCAGTACGGAAGATTTACTGTCAATCATCACCTGGACTAGGATGTCTATATTACGCTTGTACCTACAGATAATGAACAACAACAAAAGTAACCACATTTGATATAAAAATCGAAGGATATATACGGAAACCATGCTTTATTATTATAGGATTCGACAAATTTAATTATAGAAAACATAAGAGCGGCGAAATATGCAATACTACATTGTATGCGACAGGATTTGCCTTCACGGTCACAGTCTCAATTCTTTTTGTCCTACCACATTAATGTACAGAGGGTCAGGTCGCCTTCTTGTACATTTTATTCTGATACTGTTTACAATTTGCATTTTTGTTTTCTCATATTTTACAATTTACAACTTTTCAGAACGAGTTCTAAGTATACAATAGATTTACTATTTTTTAACTTTGCTCTGTTTATAATTAAGTGTAAAAAGTATAACTACTTTACAATATTTTTGCATAAATCCAATCCCTTTAGTGTATACTGACCTTGTTTTTTCGAACACTCGCAGCAATCTTAGGGCTCTGAAGACACTACACTTAAGTCCATGATTGCCTACCCCAGAGCGTATGATCAGCTCAACAACGCTTGCCATCAAAACCTTTTTAAAAGTTTTCATTGATTTTTTTATATTAAATTAAAAAAAGAATATTTATATTGTATTCACGCGATACGTACTTTGTTAATTAAGAATTAAACTAGAATTTACTATATACCTTATCAGAAAAGTATGTATACTGGTTGTAATATATATAGGTGAAACCGAGGCAGAAATTGAAAAAAAATAGATTAACAATATAAAAATCATGTCATTGGTTTGAGATTCCAGTTCAAAAATAATACCATACAACATTGGCTGCTTGGCAATCATTGCGACATCAATAAGCAGAATATTATTTTTAAAGATTAGAACCATTAAAATTGCTGCAGATCATATTTGGTATTCAGAGTTTAATTTATCATCAAAGTGTGTAAAACCAATATTCACCAATAAATCAAAAACATTCATTTTTGAAAAGAAGTATTGTCGATATCCTTGTGCAATTATCCTCATCAAGACTTCAATGCCAAACAATACCACAAAGAATATTTCAAGAATGCCTGAAAAAAAAATTATGAGATGAATTCTCATTAATCTGAAAATATATGTAATTATGTATAATATGTTTCGATATCTCAATCTTGATTTAATAATATCGATAAAGATATTAAGCAGTCCTTATTTATGGAACGCCAAATTAACATATATTCAAATATGTGTACCTATCTTCAATTCAATTGTACCTATCTTCAATTCAATTATACCTATCTTTAATTCATTTGAAGATAGGTACAACTGATTTGAAGATAGGTACAAATGCAATGAATTGAAGATAGGTACAATTGAATGAAAGATAGGTACAATTGAATTAAACCTATCTTCAATTACTAAAAATGTTGGCAATAATGTATACTCCCTGTATAGTACGTCATTTCCGTTACGTCACAACTGGCGCGAAAATAATAATCATAATAATTGTTACCGCTTTAATAAATAGAGTGATTATCAACTGAGTAATACATTCTTTGATAAAATTATGGAAAAAAATAAAGCCAGTTTTTTATTTAGGTATATAGTGACCCTAACTACGTCACTACCCTAACTTCGTCACTTTTGGGATATTCGGATATACATGTTTTTGGCTTACTTATTGATATACATGTATATTTTAATAAGTAAATGATGCCTTTTGCAAATATATTGCACACACACACACACACACACACACACACACACACACACACACACACACACACATATATATATATATATATATATATATATATATATATATATATATATCATCTATATCATCTATACCTATCTTTAATTCAATTGTACCTATCTTCAAATGATTTGAAGATAGGTACAATTAATTGAAGATAGGTACAATTATTTGAAGATAGGTACAAATATTTGAATATATGTTAATTTGGCGTTCCATACTTATTACTATAGGTATATGTACTCTGTTCGGGAGGTTGGATGGTCAACAAATTATCCATCAAATCTACCTTAAACTTTCAAATAGGATATTTTCGGCTATATACTACTAGACAATGGTATTATTTATTAAAGAAAAAATCCAAATATTTTAGTCTTAAAATTTGATCATTTTCCAATATTTCTAAACAGAACTCTTCGTTTCAAAGGGGTAAATATAGCTTAAAAATTGCTATGATTAATATTGGTACCCTCTTTAGCTAAAGAACTACAAGAAAACTATTGACTTACACTGAGTATCAGTAAGCCATTGTGGTTGGTTGTAATGTTCAGTTGCAGCAATTAATGTGTTGGCTGCCACACACGCCATTGAGCCCCAAAAGAATGCTTTTGATTCCACCGCTCTTCTTAGATACAAAACTCTTCAAAATTGATACTAACAGTATAATCAGCAAAAAAAATTGAATCGGTCTACTTAAAAAAGAGCTATCCAATGTATAATGAAGGTTCACCGCATTATGTTTATTTATCATAAATATCCTTTGCATTTTTTCTCTAGAGCCTTTTCACGGCTGTTATGACCTTACAGTGCAATGCCTTGTAACTGCGTGATTTTTTTTTAAATTGAGTTTTTCTTACAATAGTTTAATGGTCTCTTACATTAATTAGTCTCTTACATAAAAGTCGTTATTAAAATGTTTTAAGCTTAATTTATTACCTTATCATTCCCGGGTCACAATCTAAAGAAAACAATACGGTTACCTCGTTTAAACATATATTGACAAAGTGTCTTTTTTTGACGGAAGAAGTATTATCTGATTTATGACTTAACAAAATATTAAAATTCAATATAGAAAATACTACATTTTTAACTAAATCACTAAATTGTGTTAATTCATGCTGTTTCCCCCTGAAGCTCTAACAAGTTTTAGCTTAAAATCAGTAAAATGATGCAATGCTGGTATTCAATTTTATTGTTATTGATATTTCTTAATTTTCTATAAACTCATAAATAATATCAATTTTTTTTATCAAATATCAAATTTAAAAATAAATAAAATCAGCAAAGAAATATAAGTAATAGTTACTTTAATATGGTAGAATGTCCCGCAGGCATTATATACTGGTATATTGACAATTAATACATAGTGTAATTATATAGGTGTTATATGATTAGTTACATCCATTTTATTACCTTTATTGTAGAGGTAACAGGCACAGGCACCTGGCGTTATACCTTATACATTTTTCTCACAATAAAAAAATATACTATTTTCCTAATAATAACAGAGGGTATTAATTTTCATTTTAAGAAAAATATATTACGTTAGGTGCCTGTATTTATAGATTATTACTTTTACGTGACCTCGTAGTAAAAATAAGATTATTGGTCATGTGTTTAATATCATCATTATCTAATTTTAAAAATTGCGTACACTTAAATTTTTTATTGCAATTATCGTGAAAATATGAAATTCTTCAACATTAAAACATGTTCAATGCCAGTTGCTAAAGGCGAAGGCATGAATGCTTTTACCTTTTCCTGCATCTTCAGCTTCTGAGCGACTTTCCTCGTAGATACTTTTTTCTAGAAAACAAGTCTTTGACAATGAATACACGTGCTGAATGATGGCGGCATCCTATTGAGAAAGACATGGGTACTTTGGGTACCTTCGTACTTACCTCCTTTGTTAATCCACTGGAAGTAGTTTCGAATCGCAGTCTTATTCATAACACCGTCATTCATTGCTATCTCTTTTTCTAGTTGCATCTTTTCTCGTTCTCTAGTGAAAACCCTGGAATTGATTGACCGTGTTAGCAAATAGGGAGCTACAGGTTTAGGACACATTGCAATATATATATATATATATATATATATATATATATATATATATATATATATATATATATATATATATATATATATATATATATGTGTGTGGTCCACGCTAATTTTTTCTGTTTAGGTGGAAGATATTAGCGTCATCGATAACTTTTCACATTTTCAGCTTCTCTTAGATTTACAAGTTGAATTGCAAGGTTCACAGCAATGTACCAATGATCAGAAATATGGTACTTGATAAGAATCAGTTCTATATCAGTATTCAATTGACAGTTTTTAATTATGATGACCACATGTCTGTAAAATACATGCTCACTTACCCTTTGAGAATCCCAAGAACGAGGTTCATCATAAAAAACGCACAGAACATCACAAGAGGGACAAAGTAAAGCCAGTTCAACCAAACTCCTTTAGCGTCGTTAGCCTGAGTGAAAAAATATCTTATCTCGTGTACATGTACCTGTCATATTGAGCTGCATGTTCTGCTTAAAAACAGAAAGTCGTGTAACTTATGTGTTTAACTTGCCAAGTAATAGACGTCTGTCCATCCTTCCATGGTTAGACATTGGAACACCGTCAGTAAGGCCAAACCAATGTTGTTAAAGCTGGTGATTCCATCGTTTGGTCCCTTCCAGTACCGTCTACAAGTGGTGTTTCCTGAGCAGTGGTAACCACTTCCGTCTGTATCCGTCTGACACGGTCGTTCGTCCGCCATCTCGTAGCGGCATGCCCTTTCTATTCAATACAATATCTTCATCTTGATTATATATAAATTGATTCTTATTGCTTGGATAACGCTGATTGTTACCCCTTCAATGGGTATACCAACTGATAGGTATTTTAGAATATGTTTACAAATTATTCAAACAGCCAATCACAAAATCATAATAATATCTATAAGAGTGGAGAATTTCACAACAAATACAAGATACGGGTAAGGGTATATACATTTACAAAATGAATATACATTCATCGCGGAAAATATATTTCAACATTGAATGGCGAAAAAAAACATCAACAAATAGATATCCAAAAGTACAGGGGTTGTGAAGCTTTTGTGTATCTTGCCTCTATTACAGAACATTTGTTCAGATTCAAAACAAGCCCTGTTGAATGCCCCCATGTAGTAATCCATGCCGAGAATCGCAAAAATCAACACGGAGAGGTTGACTAAAAATAGGACCGGTAACAGACTAGAGACCGATCGCAGGATGGTCGTTGCAACCAACTTCATGTCTATTAAAAAGTAAAAAAAAAAAAAAAAAAAAACTTACTTATTTTACAATAATTGATTACTGTGGCGTGGAAGGTTCAGATGAAAAAATAAATATAATTCTATTTGTTCGGACAAATAAGTTATTTGTTCGGACGAATTACGATTTGTTCGGACAAATAAGTTATTTGTTTCGACAAATTAGCTAGTTGATTGGTCGAATTACGATTTGTTCGGACAAATAAGTTACTTGTTTGAACGAATTAGGATTTGTTCAGACGAATTAGGATTTGTTCGGACGAATTTGGATTTGTTCGAACAAATAAGTTATTTGTTTGGCCGAACGAATAAGATATTTTTCGACCGATATAAGTAATATGTTCGGACGAATTAGGATTTGTTCAGACGAATAAGTTATTTGTTCGGACGAATTAGGATTTGTTTGGACGAAAAAGTTATTTGCTCGGATCAATTAGGACTTCTTCGGACGAATTAGCTATTTCTTAAGATGAATTCGATATTTGTTCGGACGAATAAGTTGTATTTGCATCCTTATTCGAAGTTGTAATCCTAATTCGGTCGAACAAATAAGATTTATTTATTTATCTCATCTAGCCCTTTCACGCCGCCGTAATTTATAAAAAGTTCTACAAATTATATTGATATTAAAAATTTAAAATTATAGTAAAAGCATCAAACTACATGCAGTGCATTTATCCGCAGTCAGAGTATGCAGTTCATCAGTTCACGTGAAAATAACGGTGTTACATAGTATGTACATGTATTGACTGACAAAAAATATTGTTAAGATATACACACGTGGGATTCCAGATATCAGCTTGAGCGCCCGGAACACTCTTGCCATTCTTAGAAGTGTGAGGTCGACATTATTGATGAGATTACTCATGAAATACTCAACGAACCTGGAAAAATAACGCCTCGGTTTTACGTTTTAATATTTGTGACGTATTATCATATCTCAAAATATCATAGTCCGTGCATTTGATTCCTGGAAAGAAGTATTGTTTTGACAGTTGTGCTTTATGCTATTAATATACTGGGATGTCGAGTGTTTGTTATGATATTATTTAAAGCAGACTTCTTCCGGAGTAGTCAAGAAATACATTTTATTTCAACTTCAACAAGTTACAAACAATTTTAATTTTATATAAAATATCTTGCCTATCGACTTTTCTGAATTCATTGTTTGATACATGTATATACTTTGATACATAAAGAGAAACTTTGTTTTATACCCCGCTACAACGACAAACAAGTCCAGTTTGTTCCAGTTGTCTTTTAAATATGCGCCTTTTCCGAAGAAAAATCCCTTGGATGTGATTTTCAGGACAGCTTCAGTAAAGTATATTGCCAAAAAGAAGATTTCTGATTTCATCTGAAACAAATTAGATTTGTCAGAGGAAGTAGGATTTCATAGCAATGTGTTTTCTGTAAAAATGAGATAAGGACTAAGAGGTCAAAAACTACTGCATGTATTCAACTCTCGTGGAATGTATCGTACTTCCTGATTGGGTGTAAACCCTCACTTAAATCACAATCACCTCTCATTTAAACACAAACTATTGTTAATGAAAACTAATACTTGGTAGAGAGATTGGACGAACAAATTTAGTTAAGTTCTTTACAAGAAAAAATTCAATTGTACGAAGAAGGGATTCGGGCTAAAATTTTCGCTCATGTATTTTTGCATTTACATGACGATAATAGTTATCGGTTCTAGTTAGTATGTATTCTTGTACCATTGAAGTTTGAAAAGCATCTTACCAGTTTTTGTGTCATTGCATTTTCGTCGTTGTTCGGCAAATGTTCTTCCAGTGCAAGCACAATACAATTCGCTATTATGGTGAGGATCATGAAAATTTCAAAAAATCTACACATTGTTAAGGAGAACTTATACATATAGTAACAAAATTATCTTTATTTATTGCGAGAAGAGTATGGGAAAAGTGTTTTGATATTAGAAAAGAAAACCTTCAACATAACTGATCTGCTTACTGGGATGATTTTATTTTATCTTATGTTTGTTTTATGTATGTTAATTGTTTGTTGTAGTCATGACTATTTAGACTAGATCTATGTTGTCAATGAATAAAATATTTTTTTGAAAATTGAAACTCTTGTTCAATTGTTGATATGGCTACATGTACGAAAAAACGCCTGATAAGATGGATTATGAAAATTCAAATTTGTGCGAATTGGCAATGGTCTTTTTCGTGCTTTCTAATACCTTCATTTGCACTCGCGCTAAAACCGGGTAATGACAAGAAACCCTGTGTAAGGATATTTACTATCTGTAATGTAGGTGGCCACTCTTCGAATCCAGTTCTTCCTCTTGAATATGAACAGGGATCGATCCCACACAGTCGGTGCCTGCTCCTGCAGCTTCTGTTTGTCCCTCAGCATCGTGACGACCTCGGTGAATCTGATGCGGTTTTTTCTAAGACCACGTGATCGATTAGAAGGTGTCCGCTCATGGTTAGGATGACGCTCTCCTGTTTTGTTGTCCATTGCTATATCTTGTTATATTTCAATATTCCAATTATCTAACGAATAAAAAAAATATATCGACAAAATAGATAAGTATATTTAAACATATATAGCTCTAACTTTTACAAAGAAATGGTATTTTAGTTGATATAACGAACTCAAAAGTAGACAAACAGAAGATGAGGACTATACACTGTAATGAAGTCAAGCTTATCTTACCATAACACAGCTAAGTATTTGTTTGCATACATTTTCCATACCATACACATTTGATGAAATATTTAATGTTTAAAAACAAGGTTGTTAAATTTTGTTAAGTATATGTATATACTATTTAGCAAAGTCTAAAACTTCCCCCTTCCTGCGGATATCAACTTTATTACAATGTCTGCATTCTACCGAGATCGTATTAATCTTTTCGGCATGTTGCTGGCTTTCACATCTCACTTCCTTCTAAGTATCTTACGGAGAATCTGATGATCAGTCAATGCACAGTTCCCAAGTGGTACAAGGGCAATATCAATAGTCCTATTTGTCACCCCCAGGGTAAGAAGTGTTGCTGAAGGTTGTAGAAACGGTCCTTTCCCCGGGGCTGACAAAATTACCACTGACAAATTCCGATTTAATACCTACTTTATTCTACCGGAAAACAACGTTCAAGTAATCCTGTCAAAGTTGAAGCGCATAACAAATGTATCCATCCAAGGCAAATAGTATTATATCTGTTAGAGCCAGGCTGGATAGTATAATTCCTGGCAGGAAATTCCCAAAACCCCATGCCTCTTATTGAATACACTTATTTTTCAAATCAAGATGAATATAACGTGTTTGCTCAGTAAGAAACAATACATTACATTTTATGCATACAGAGAGCATCAGCATGTTTCATGTCGATATAAATTGATGGTAAAAAAATTATCTTATTATTTCTTTGAGAATTTTCAAATAGACTCTAGTTATTTTGATATAAAGTGAGCAAAATTTCATTTTACGAAAAACCAAATTAGAATCATTTGTACCAAACTGGGGAAAAATTAGTTTAAAAGAAACAAACTTCAGGAAAACTTTCTTCACATTTTGTGAACAACAGAATTAATATTTTACCTTAGCAAGATAATGCAAATTCAAAAATGATAAATACACGTTATCTAGGAGAAGGTAGACATGAACAGGTGAAAAATGTTCTGTTTTTGTTAGAAATTCCCCCCACAAAGAAACAAAGGAGAGTTGTTGCAAAAAATAGTAATAGTAACTGCAAAAAACATGTTTCAAAAATAACAAATAATAATAAATGAGAAATATGTATGAAGCTAACAAATATGGTTGAAGACAAATAAGTAATTATAGATGTGAATATCCTATGTGCGGATCAAGAATTTTTTTTTCCAGCTGGGGTGGGGGTCCGAGGGATCATTGTGTTTGCACAGAGTAGGGGTCCGAGGCCTATTTTCGGTAAATTACTATGTGAATTCTGTCAGAAAAAATATGTGATGTCATTAATTTATAGAAATTCAAGCAATTAATTATTTTCATGAAATCAATATTATAGCAAAAATTATGCCTGTTATATAAACGCCGTGTAGAGAACTAAATTTATGAACAATCGATATCTTCACTAAATAAATTAATAAAGCCTTTGTTTTAAATCTAATTATATTAGGGTTTTAAAATATAATCAAGTGAGGCTATCATCTAAAACTTAGAACTCTTAAAAATCGTATAGGCAGGTTGTTTAAATTGTTAATACAATGAATTATTTGAGTAAAGAGTATAACAAGAACTGCCGGGTTTACGAGATGATAAACCATATGTTGTACTATTATTTCATTTTCATAATATTGACAAGTCTAAGGTCGATTTATTTCTGTTTTCTCAACAAACAAAAAACAAAAAAAAAACAAAAAAAAAACAAAAACAAAAAAAACCCAAACAAACAAACAAGGCTAAAAATTAAAGAATAAACAAAAACACACACAATTATATTTTAAGACACACAACATTGTCAGTTATAAATAACTTTATTTATTCCGGGCCACTTTCTTACGTGCCTGAACGGATGCATGAATAGAATATCTTTACACTTGATCCTTAAAGTAAATTGTTGAGTTGCTTTACAAAATGGATATCATGAAAATGGTCCCATCTTACTTCTTCCTATTTCATGGCAGACTAATGATCAAAACTTGTAATTCTTGCGGAAAAGTTCATTTGGCTAATAAACTTTAATTATGAATGGTAAAAACATATCAATTTTTTTTTAAATAGACTAAGTAATGCACAACTAATATGAATTCAGAGGCTAACCGTACACTCAAAAGACATTGACTCCGGAGAGTATAAGCATGAATGAACTGTGTTATATATATATATATATATATATATATATATATATATATATATATATATATATATATAATTGAACATATATCTACACATCGTCGGAAACCCACGGTTGATTACGCGTCGTTCCTCTCTCCATCACGCGTCGTTCCTCTCTCCATCACGCGTCGTTCCTCTCTCTATCACGCGTCGTTCCTCTCTCCATCACGCGTCGTTCCTCTCTCCATCATGCGTCGTTCCTCTCTCCATCACGCGTCGTTCTTCTCTCCATCACCATGATCACGGAGAGAGGAACGACGCGTAATCAACCGTAGGTGTCCGACGGTGGTATCTATATTTCGTATATCACTTATGGTTAAATACAGGTTATATGTACACGACTCGTCTGTATACAAACAAAGACAGTATGGATTGTGTAATGAGTTGTGCGTGCATATTTTACACAGATGTACGAAAATCATTGCATGTTCACAAAAAAAAGAAACGAACTAGTACTCACTTTGCGTATAACCAGCTCTAAATGTTCAGAACTTAAAAGTTCACAAATACCCTTGCGTGTCACGGATCCATTTCATTAGATCCTATTTGGCGTAGTGTTTGCATCTCATATTCCTGAATCGTAATGTTAATACAATGCTATTGAAATTGTTCAAAGGTTTATTACTAGTATAATGAATAGACCCTTATGTTGTTAACAAATGAAGGACAATATGGTAATTGGGACATGGTGCTATAATATTATAAATTTCCTTTAATATATCTCTCTCTCTCTCTCTCTCTCTCTCTCTCTCTCTCTCTCTCTCTCTCTCTCTCTCTCTCGACGTATTATTGTATTATCTTTCATATCAAATTTATGCAAAGAAATTTTGTATCATATTTTTGATAGAATAAAATTGCAGGAAATGTACTTACAGTATTCATTATGTAATGAAACATTGGAAATATGATTTTTTAACCAGCAGGAAATGATTGGACAAAGGTCACTCCAAACAAAACATTACGTTGAAACTTTTTCACTAAGAGTCAAAGCTTTAAAAGTTTCTACGTAGTTCACTACAACTATTCTATTATTCTTCCACTTGAATCTACTTGTATGCAGGCACGTAGCATCGTTTTCGAAAGTGGGGGGGGGGGAGGGGGGCAGGCTCATCCAAAAAATCTTGACAAGCAAAAAAAAAAAAGGATTAACAATTTCCCAAAATCTTACATATATGTAAGTATATCTAGGCCCCCCTGCCCCCCCCCCCCCCCCCGATGCTACGTGCCTGCTATAATTTCCATTCAGAAGAGATTTTTTTAAAATATCAAATTTTGACTGATTTTGATTGAGTTATAAAAATAGCGTCACTTCTGACGTCATATATTGCCAGTGACTGCAAATAAATCAAATGAATAGGTGAAAAATATATTTTGTATCAACTCTTCTAAAAAATAACACAACAATTCAATGTACCTGAAACACTTAATAGTTCTGTTTTTGAAATAAAGACTTTGACAGAGTTTTTTTTTTCCCTTGGCCATATCAGCGGTATCTTTGACTGAAAAAAAATCAATCAATTAAGTCTCTGGGTGTTCTACATGTACATCCGAAGATGTCAATTCAACAGGAAATATTTGTAACTTCATAGGTGAATCATTTCACATAAGCCAAACTATGTCTTTCTTTTGCAGAGACATACATGTACATATGAATATAATAGTTAGCGGTACCTTCCTTGGTTTTTGTCAAAATAAAGCCTAGTTATTAACTCCATAGGTAAATATTACAATTAATCTATGTTTTTTTTTGTCAACAGTAACAATGTAGATTACATTATTTAAAGTCTGAATACAACTTGAAATACTTCGCATAAGTGTTGTACACTTTTGATAATGACTAAAGTAACTACAAATATAACGTTAATTTTAATCGGGATCGAATTCGCAGCTATTGCGCGCATGCGTAGAAGCCATATTATAAAGAACAAAATGGGGTGAAAATTGAAGAACACCGATGATTTTTTTTAAATTGTACAGTTTTAAAACAATGATTGGGATACAAAGGCTTCGTTTTATAAGAAGCTTTTTGTATGGCACCGCATCAACCATTCATGGTGATAAGTAGGTAAGAGAGAAGGTGGCCCAAGAGAGAAAGATCATTTAAGATGGTTGAACAGTCAACAACTGGTCAGATCCTGATTTTACAGTACAGTTCATAATGTTTATGAACAGGAGTAATCCGGGTCCCTAAGTACGCAGTGTAATGGGACCTCTAATAAAATTCAATATAATGGGCACAAATGACCAAAATCGTAAGTAAATGATACGTAAATGAGCCAAGAATAAGGTACATAAGTTATTTAGAAATAATGGAATCGAATTTATACCGTTCAGGGAGATTATGGAGGTGAACTGACAGTCATGTCAATGTGACAATGATGTTACAATACGATATGTGTTAAAGAATGTTTCAACTAAATAATGTAGAAAGTTGCTGTGTATTAGGTGGAAAGTGAAATTATAACTTTCTCTTTAGAGTGAGGAGTTGTGTACCTTTATTTGTCTTGTTTTCATTTGCCTGAGATTCCTCTGTTGCCAACAAAAGCAGAAAAATGCTTTCTACAGTGGTTTATGCTGGTATGAAAGTAATTTTGTGGGATAGATATAAACACTTTGCAATATTTGCTACCATTATAGCTTGTATGATCCATGCATTTTCTCTTTTTGAATGTCTCTTAAATTTTTTATTTAGACTGAGGAAGATAATAATAATCCTCACATGGTAAGCTTTTAAAAATTGTTAATAAATAAGACATATTCAGCAATGGAAGGGTATAGGGTAATTATTTATATTAATTACTTGAATAGATTTAGCAAACTTTTTTTTGTGGTTAAAATTCCCAATTTCAAAGCAGTTTCAATAGGTTGTATATATTCATATGCAGTTAGATTGCTTTAAACTGGTTGGATCTTGGGTTTTGCATGTAGCAGTGTGAACAACAATTCCATTTCTTTAGCTGTAGAAGAAAATACTCAGAGGGTTTTAGATATTTGTATTTGAAATTGTTCCTTCTGCTTATCATACTAGTTCTCTTCTTCTGTCAGGTCTAGCTGCAGGACTGTAGCTCCCGGTCTGGAAAAATTTGGATTTACGACTTGGGAGCTACAGTGCCTACCATAGGAATCTGCAATTTACTGCACACAAAAAATTGCGCTAGTTTTAGACTTATTAACCTTATTTTCACACAAATTCTGTAAAAAGAATTAGTACCATTAAATTCTTCAGCCAATTTACTACTGATATCCTCACTTTACTTGCCTCAGACTTTCTCTTAAAAATAATAACCGACCTCGGAAAATGAAGTATGTTAATTTACGTCGAGATCGAGAGTCGCCATTTTTAAATGTAAACAAACTTGCACCAATTTAATTTACCGGGCTGCTGATGGTGTTTAAAAGAATATCAGAGGCAAGTGAAGTGACGATATCTGTAGTAAAATGTCAGAGGAATTTTTTTTGATCAAATATTTGTACAGAATGTGATCGTAAATGAGATTAATCGGTCCAAAACTAGCGCATTTTTTTTGTGTGCAGTAAATTGCAGTTTTTTATTATAGGAGGCACTGTAGCTCCCAGGTCGTTCATCCGAAGCTACAGTCCTGCAGCTACTGTCACTGTCAGGTCTAGATAACTACAGTACATTATCATAAGGCCATCTTTGGAACTGCCACCTGGGGGTGTTCAGACCCAAGAGGGAGAGATGAAATTCTTTTTTACATGTATTTTTCAAATTGAATTTTAACTAATTAAAATTTGATAAAAAATTTAAATCTCAATAAACAATGGAATTTTTTTTTTTCAATTTTTATTTTTATGGTTCTTGTTTTTTTTTTTCAAAAAGAGAAACATGCAAGAGTGTTGCTCTGAAATAACACAACCAAACATTTATGAAATGCAAGTCAAATCTTTAAGATTGAATTTGAACACTTACACCAGTTTATTTTATAGGATTTCTCTTTAGAATTTCTAACCCTTTGTGAAACAATTTACACATATTGGAAGAACCACGCATAATTCTTTAATATATTTTGGTCGTTTTGAACATCAGGTGAGATGAAATGTTTTGATCCACAGAATTTTGATGATAACTGAACTAATATGTAAGATGAAAAAAAAATTTCATGAGGTGGAAGACAATTCCAAACAATAGTTTTTTTTCTGGTGTAATTTTCTTTTGGTTTGACAAACTGAATCTAAGTTAAGCTAGTAACATCATGCCCACCAGATGCTTTGCTGTGAAATGCATTTGGATCAGAAACTTTTTTGAAAGGAGAGTTTGAAACATACAGACAAAATTGGTAAAATCAAATTTTATTCATCATTTTTCTAATTGTCCATGTGGGCATTTGAATATGAAGAATCAGTCAGAAAAGGTGTATGGGCAACTGTTTTATCAAGACTTAAAATATTATAGACGTACACAGGAAATTTTGAAAGAATTGTAAAGCCATAATTACTTCACCTGGCCAGTGGGTGTAAGACCTTTGGTAAATTGGTTGGAAATGTCAACTTTTTGTTTGTAATAACATTATTCTTATATATTGACAATAAGATGCCTAGAGAGAATTAACAAGTCTAACTAGGGTAAAAATTACATTAGCGCTTATTTTATTGTTGTAAATTTCTTTGCAAGTACATGTATCATTTCTAGTTCACTTGAGTGGATTTATTTAAATGACATTTCTGATCACCTGTTGTCTGACGTCGGCCTGTTTTTCTTGGTTTTTTCCTTCATATTTTTTACTTCTTCTCTAGAACCACTTGTCCAATTAACCAAACTTTTACAAGAAATACTTATGGTAAGGAAATTTTAATTTGTTAATATAATGGATGAAACCGTTTTCAAAAGGGAGGTAATCACAAAACAGTGAAAATATGGTGTGTGTCTTAAAGAATTTTCTTCTCAAAAACCATTGCACCAGAAATAACTATTCCTTGTTTATTAAAATACCTATGATATTTTGGTTACCTGTAATAATGTTAGCACAGCTTACTTTTTATGTGGTTATTTCCACAACATGTTTTTATCGCCCTTCTACATAAGCAAACAGTTTTGTCCTGTCATGGAATTGCACAGGTTGACAGAGAGAAGCACAGATTAACTTTGCCATGGATCAATCTGCACTAATAGGAATTTTAATAGTACCTGTATTAAATTGAAAAAGTACTAAAAGTTTTATTTTAAAAAAAATTCTCCGTATATTAAATCCATTATTGATATTAAAAAACATTTTTAGTATCCTACAGTGTGAAGTGACTGCCATGGATGTCTAGCAATTTTTTTTCAAATATAGCATATGCTTTTGCATTAAATTTTGCATTTAAATAATATTTTTCCTGTTTAATAGAGATGTGTTTCTTTATGAAAAACATTTTGTTTTTAACATCATGGTGACATTACAAAATTGCTCAGAAAGGTGTTCATTTTCTTGAAATTAATGCTTGTTTTCTTTCGCAGATAATTTACTTCTGACATACTGTCAAGATCAGTATATGTCTGTACATCTAAACGACAGAGAAAATATGCCAGCTCAAGCTCCACAGTGGACCGAATTTCTGTCTTGTCAGGTATGTTGTGTCGGGTAAATAAGTGCTGTTTTGTTACATGTGCTACAGTTCAGTGATTGTATGTTTTGTCAGGTAAGGTACAGTTCTTATATTATGCTAATTAGGCAACAGATATGTCAAGTGGGCTACAGTTCTGTTATTTATCGGGGTATGCTACGGCTCCATTATGCTATGTCAAGTATGCTACAGTTCTATTATGTTATGTCACATGTGCTACAGTTCTGTTATGTCAGGTGGGCTACGGTTCTGTTATGTCAGGTGTGCTACGGTTCTGTTATGTCAGGTGGGCTATGGTCATGTATGTCAGGTGGGCTATGGTTCTGTTATGTCAGGTGGGCTTTGGTTCTGTTATGTCAGGTGGGCTTTGGTTCTGTTATGTCAGGTGGGCAATGGTTCTCTTATGTCAGGTGGGCTTTGGTTTTGTTAAGTCAGGTGGGCTTTGGTTCTGTTATGTCAGGTGGGCTTTGGTTCTGTTATGTCAGGTGGACTATGGTTCTGTTATGTCAGGTGGGCTATGGTTCTGTTATGTCAGGTGGGCTACAGTTCTTTTATGTCAGGTGGGCTACAGTTCTGTTATGTCAGGTGGGCTATGGTTCTGTTATGTCAGGTGGGCTACAGTTCTGTTATGTCAGGTGGGCTATGGTTCTGTTATGTCAGGTGGGCTATGGTTCTGTTCTGCCAGGAAGGCTACAGGTTAGTGATTGTATATTATGTCAGGTGGGCAATTATTACTTACCCAGTATTAGGTTTGTTACTGACTTATTACAGAAATATATCTCAATGAGAGTGAGGCAAAGCCATGAGATTGATCAACCTGATATATTTCCGTAGTCAGTCAGTAACAAACCTAATATGTGTTTTGTTTTCCAAAGGACTGTCAAGCAAAACATTTATTTCAGATGAAGCAATGATCTTCAAAATTTCATATAAATGTGGCGTTACATCTCATCAAATTTAACACTATTAAACTCTTCAAAATACTCATTTTTCAAATTGCATTTGAAAATCTTTGCTGCGCTCTTGTTCACTTACAATGTTTTGTTGCTATTTATCAAAGTTTTCTCTCTTACCTTCCACAGAGGTTGAGTAAATCTTGACGCTGCAATTTTATTCCATAAATTATATATATATACAATCAAACCTCCTTATCTCGAACTACATGGGACTGGTTAAAAACTTCGAGATATCCAAGTATTCGAGATATTAAGGATAAAATCTTAAAGTTTAAGTGTTTGGGACCTAAAAATCACTTCGACATATCCATTGTATTCTAGATATCGGTGTTCGAGATACCGAAGTTCAACTGTTTATTTATACATTGCTCATAAGAGTTCAAGTTATATCATACTCTGTCATGAAAAATAAATGTAACACTTTTTAACTTGCACAAATAAAGTATATGTAATCCTTTTGTTATCCAGGTGTGTTACAATGTCTTCAATGAGACGGATCGGCGACCTGTCAGTCTGGCTTGTGGTCACACAGTCTGTAGAACATGCCTGCTAAATCTTCCCCAGAAAAAGTGTCCGTTTGACCAGTGTGTCATCACCAGAGACGTCAATGAGTTGCCGGTCAACTACGCTCTTCTCCAGCTGGTTGGAGCTGCAATTCCCACAGAGAGTGAGCAGCCAGCACCACCAATCCACATACCTGAGAAAACAAAACATTACGAGTCTGCAAAACGATGTATAGAAGAAATAGCCCTGTATCTTAAGCCCATGTCTGATGGTAAAGAAGGTAAATCTTTTTTCTATTTATATGTTGTGGAGTAAAAATTTTGTTGATCAAAAATAGCATGTTGTAATACTTAGATCTCAAAATGTTGGGGTTTTGTTGATAGGTTGTCTAACAGCTGCTAATTTAACCTCGGGGACTAATAGTATTCTGAGTCGGCCCATGCAGAGGAAGGTTGTCGCCCTTGTAAGCTGTCAGCTCGTGGAAGAGGAGGGCCGGGCTCGGGCTGCTCGAGCGGCTCGCTCGCTGGGTGAGCGAACCGTGACAGAACTCATATTGCAGCATCAGAATGCTCAACAGTTGTCATCAAACCTATGGGCTGCAGTGCGTGCCCGAGGATGTCAGTTTCTTGGTCCTGGTATGTACTGGTTATCATGAAATGCTAGAATGAAATCAATACTCTTAGCTAAGAATTTGGAGAGATAACATATACATGTACTTTTTAAAAATTTTTTTGTTCTTGCCTCTTTACCTGGCCTCTAAAATTTGTTTTTCTATTGTGGGTGAATAACAAATTGTAGTAAAAATAAACCTTTATATGCAAGAAATTTATACTTTGTTGATTATCATGTATTGAAAATTTTGATGTCTACCATTTAATTGATAGATAGATGAATTTTTCTGAAGTATAAGTAATTGTGTCTAAAGTAAAAGTATTTCCCTCATATCAAGTATGAAGAATTGTTCAGTAAACATGGTAAAGTGAAATAATCTTCAAGTTTTAGACTTTTGCCTGTGAATACTGATATGTCTTTCACGAACCTATGCGATAGCCATAAAAAAGAAGGTTTTTGTTATTTCAGCTATGCAGGAGGAAGTCCTGAAGCTGATATTACTGGCTCTGGAGGATGGATCTCTCTTGTCGCGGAAAGTGTTAGTGCTGTTTGTCGTGCAGCGCCTGGAGTCACAGTATCCTCAAGCCTCCAAAACTGCCATAGGCCATGTAGTACAGCTCTTGTACAGGGCCTCCTGTTTCAAGGTCAGTACCTAGCAAAGGTCTGAGGGAGAAGTTACTGACATTAAGTGTCTATAAATATTGTTGATCATCTGCCTTTTCAGATTGAGTACATATTCAGTAAATTGTCACTAACATGTCTTTCCTGTTGAGTAATTGATCCGTATTTTGTAACTGGTAACTTGCTTTACTGATTGAGTGCTTGATCTTTATTTAGAACTCGGTCACTCATCTGCCTTAATTATGAGTACTTGAGTTGGTGGGTCCCTAAAAAATTATGCATTCTGTCTTACTATATGCAAGAAATTTTAACACAATCATGTTTAGGCATGCCATATGTTTGGATCTATTTTTGTACTAATCGGACGTCATTTTCCTGTCAAATGACGACTGTTTATTTTTAGCCTAAATTTTTAAACAAATTTTTGTCACGGATTTCTCAGCAACTATTCACCGCAGATGCTTGAAATTTTGATATACCATTTGTTTAGGCATGCCATACATTGGGATATTTTTGTACCAATAGGACGCAACTACTTGTTAAATATTAATTGAATATTCATATCAGAGCGGGGGTTTTACTAGTGAGCATTGGCTGTTGAATTAAAATTTGAATTGCCTATTTGTATTTAATTGATGTCTTTCAGGTGACAAAGAGAGATGAGGAATCCTCCCTAATGCAGCTTAAGGAAGAGTTCCGATCTTACGAGGCATTGAGGCGTGAACACGACTCGCAGATCATACAAATCGCCATGGAATCGGGGCTGAGGATCGCGCCAGACCAGTGGTCTTCTCTGTTGTATGGGGATACTAATCACAAATCACACATGCAGTCTATTATTGACAAGGTAAGGAAATTACTTGTTCACATGGGGCCTATTTCTAATTGAAAGATTCTTTTCTCTGCTGTCTTTGAACTTTGAGATTTTATATGAAATTAAATACTCTATTACATTATTCTTGTATCATATCATTTTACAAAATTAAAACTAAGATTTTGACATAATATATATTTATACAATGATGGTGGCCTTAAAGAGGTGATGCCCTGTTATAATGAGTGTTGTTATCTTTGATTACCTATGTTTTTTACAGTCTGTGATGTGCATATTAACTTTTTCGATACTGGATTTCAGCTGCAGACACCCCAGTCATTTACCCAGAGCACTAATGAGTTAGTGGTGGCCCTACAGAGGAGTGGGGACCCATGCAATCTACAGAGGCTCCGCCCACACCTCGAGTTCCTGGCCAGCATAGACCCCAGTCCCGGTAAGTCTAAACCATGTACAAAAGTTTATTCTTTTTTCTTCAGAAATATGGTTTTCTTCTCAAACTATTTCCTAGATAATTTAAGCCATCATTGCTTCAAATGGTGTATGAAAATATTTAAAGCAATTTTAGCAGATATTAATGAAACAATTTAGAGATAAGGAAAGTTTGTGAAATAGATATACATGTTAAAGAGCTCAGTAGGATGTTTAACTCCTTTATTGTTTGATAGATGCACCAACGCCATCTTGGGAAAACTTGGAAGCTGTGATGAAAGCAGTGAAAACGGTGGTGAAAGGATTGGTGGACTTCGTTCAGAGCAATGGGTCAAAGAAGATGGACAACACAGCTTATGTCAATGTCCGCTACAAAACAAGCATGTGTCGAGATTTGTCTGAGAAAGGCCGCTGTCCAAGGGGAACTAACTGTACATTTGCTCACTCCCAAGAAGAATTGGAAAAGTAAATCCAATTTTGCATTCTTATAATCATGTCCAGGGATATTTTCTTCTCTTTCATCAGAGTTTTTTCTCATTAATTTTTCAGTATAGGTATTCATTTGACTTGGTTCAAATTAAATAGGTACAGTAAAACTTGTCTAATTTGGCAGAGGGTGGTTCTGAAAAATTTGGCCTTATTAGGCAACATCTGGTTTGGAGAACATATTGTTGCAAATTAATTTTAGTATTTGATGCAGTAGGTCTTGATCGTCTATTCTTGCAAAATGAATAATTCTGATTGAATTATGGTGCAGATTTTCATTTCCTATTTGGAAAACAATAATTGCATAACAGAATACGTACGATGGAAATACTTTCAAGATAAATTTTCAAACACCCGAATAACCTGAGAGGTCTGACTTGAGACAAGTGCATAAATCACCGGAAATTGTTAAATAAACATTGATTATGTGGCAAGTCAACAGGTGGCTGATTGCATAATGACGAGAACTGTTTTGATGCAGGTTTATGGATAAATGTACGGGAATTTAATAAATAAAAACGGGAATAAATGGGAATTTAATAAAGAATAAAGCATTTTTACAAAGTAAAATGTGACTCTGTATTGTAAGTAGTTGGTTCTTTTCAACACGGCGGGTTTACAGAATAGACAAGATCCAGATTGCACAATATTTTATAAACATAAAATGATAAGAAAATGTCAAGGAACTGAATAATTTCGCTGGATTTGACAACATGCGGGAATGCACAGCATCCGGATTCAACAAGTTTTACTGTACATGTATATTCTTTCTTAAATGAAAAATAAGAAATATCCAGAATCTAATGCATAAAGAATTTAAGGAATTTTACATAATGACTTTTGTCCAATATCTCTGCCCGACTGACACTAGGGCAAGCAAAAGAGCAGATAACATTTTTGGCCATCAAAAATTGTGGTATAACATGAAACAGCAGGTATTTCCTTGCACCTGTGCAGGTGCTATTAAAGTCTTTTGAGAAATGACTTGCTTCCAATCTAAAAACTGATTTGTCTCTCTCTCTCAAAAGTGACAAACAGTTGTTCATTGGGGCCTTTTATATTGCTTTTCTGTCTTGAACAGGGTGTGTTGATCATTTTATTTTAGTTTTTGCAATGGAAAATCAATGTTTTTAAATATATCAAGTTGGAAAGGATGATCAGTGGCAATGTAGGGTATTCTAAGAAAGATTAAAAAATATCAAATTTTCAAACAAGATATTTTTGATTTGTGCACAGTGATTAGTGAGTAAATGAACGGGCTCTTCGTTGTCTAAAATCAGTAGAATGGTGAAGGGGAAGCTGAAGGACACTTCTCCCAATTCAAAAAAGGAACTTTTGATCCTTAGATGAATATGTTATAGCAAATAATCTTGCCTCTCAAAATTAAGAGACCCAAATTATGATGACTTTTGATACATAATGTTTTCGAAATAACTCGTAATGTAAATATTTCCTCCCAATTTCTATGGCCCTTGTCCCAGTACATTTACCAAAATGAGGTGTGAAACCATACCTTATTTTAATCAGAATAAAACAGAAAACAAAATATTTTTGTTTATGCTAAAGTGAGAAGACTTGTCGGAATGATGCACTTGTGCATTTATGTATTGTTTTAATTGAGAATTAATTGTGTTAACTGTGAAGCTTACATTCTGAGCCTACATGCAGTTTATTTTTATTTTATATTATGAATCAGGTTCAGAGCCAGAAACAAAAGATCTGGTAGAAACGCTTGTTCGGCCAGTGACACTTCTACCTTGACCGCAAAACAGAAGGTCCAACTAGATCAAATAACGAAGACCTCACTGGAGAAACAGCGACAGATGAGTGTTAGTTCTGATTGCGCCATCAGGGATCAGAGATTGGCGAAAGATCCAAGGTCAGAAGAAGAGGATCATAGTGTGTAAAACATCGTAGATGGTAGTGTAATGTTTATTAATTGTATATGGAACATTTCGTGTATTTTTATGATGGTGAATTCTGTAATTGTAGCTCAGTGCCCGTCATAGCTGGACCACAGGACATTACCCAGGGGATGAATTCCTTGTCTATGGTAGAGCACATCAAAACGGGGGATTCTCCATCTATGTCCGACCCCCATGTCCACCAACCTAGTGTCAACTTTCAGAACATGCCAGCACAGGCAGTGCAGCCAAACATCAGCTCAATGGTACCACCTCAGTTCCAGATGTACCCTAATGCCCAGTTCCACCCAGGCATGGTACAGCCTGGACTCTACCCCAATGGCTCACAGGTGCCTGTGGGTAATGGAGCGGTGATGATGAACATGCAGGGGGTGGGCTACTCGGATATGTATCAGATGGAAGGTTTGTTAAATAAATAATCTTCTAAATTTTTGGTTATGATATTTGATTTGATTGATACATGTATCATAATCACTTTTAGCTCTCTTGAATTTGGCAAATTATTTTGAGATTTTTGGCTTTTGAATTTTCAGAACTGCTAACACATTATGCTAAAAGCTTTAAATTCCCCAGGAAAGACTATAATAAGTTTGTGGTTCAAAGCCTGGAAATCAAATTGTTTAATTCTGTATGAGTATCTTAGGCCAAAAAAAATTAATCATTAGTTTCTCGGGCCAAAATTTTGAAATTTTGATGAGGCAGGCAGGTTTTTTTTTTTTTTTTTTTTTTTTTTTTTTTTTTTTTTTTTAGACAAAATTTACAATGACAGTAAGGCGAGAGAAATTTAATTTTTAGTTTTACGGATTTTGTTGTAAAAAATTTGGGTCGGAGGAGGGAAAATAAAAAAAAAAAAAAAAAAAAGTGGGCAAACTTTTATTAATCAAAATTACATATTATTTGCTTGAACTTATAATATTAAGTTTAATTTGTCCACTATCCACTGTGTACTTTGTGTTTGTTTCAAGATCATTGGTATTAACCTTAAAACTTGTTCAGGATAACATTTTCTTTGCTTTTCATAAAAACTTTTAAGCCAAACCATGCATGGCTGACCTCCATCTTAAATACTCCATGTTATAGAGACGCTTACACTTGATTTTAAAAGCTCCCTTTGTCAAACGTTTTGCAGATTTCAAATCAAATAAAGTAATTTTAAAACCAAGATCGGTCAAACTTGAAAATTCCGGAAAAATTTCCGAAGATACGAATTTTTTTTCATTATTTTTTTTTTTACAAAATCGGAAAAATTGGGTCAGCGGATCCGTAAAACTAAAAATTTAATTTCTCTCGCCTAACCCATATTATATGTTTTTATTTGTGTACTCATCAGCAGATATTCATCAAGCTCATACATTGGCAAAGTTTAAACATTTGTTTTAATTTGTTCTTTTTAGTTTAAACTGTTCTGTTTCCTTTTATAAGGTTGAGTTTTTGCATATGAAGAAACAAGACAAATGGTTTATGCCCCTGCTTCATTTTGCGGCCCATCTTTCCCCTCCACAGTAATAATTTGCCATATAAAAATTTATCAAATAAAGCATTCATTTGGGGATTTTTTCTTATCAATCTTCAGAGCCTTGAGGACAGAAATCAAGGAAAAGTAAATAAGTCATCATAAAATTCTCAAACAATACAAGCGTCCTTTATTCCTGTTTCTATGCAGTATCACAGAGGCTTCAATTTCTGATGATAACAAAGAAATTTCAGTGGTTGTGTTAACAGGGACAAACCCAGAGCAAACTTAGCTTAGGGAGACTTCACTTCTGAAGTTCTTCCTCACAGAAAAATAGGGAGAAATTTGAGAAATCAGGTATACTTCCATTCTTTGACGATGGCAGAATGCTAATGATAATACATTTATACACAGATTCAACCTTAATTTAAATTTGATTAGAAGCAAGTCAATTAAAATATAAAACAACTCCTAAAAAATTTAAAATCTTGTCCAATTTTTTAAATTTAATTTATTATGTGTATTCACACATTTTGTAGCTGAAATGTTTCGCAATTGTGTTGGCTAAATGACAAATAAAATCAGTCTATGTCTTTAAGTGTATTTTGGAGGTATTAGTCCAACCCTTTGACCCAATTACAGTCATATAGTTGGTTGTACAGAATTTTTTAGTTAAAGATAACTGTAGACAAACGGTTTCATGATTATTTTAGCACTAACTTGGCAGAGTAATTAATTAATTACAAGTTACCAACTAAGTGTAATATCAGCACCTAAAGTTATAAACATCGGTTGTAATTTTCAGTGCACAGTATGTGGTTGCATCAACCGTATTTAAAACCTCTGAAGATTAGACAGTCGCTAGTTATTAATCACAACAGGGGTTAACTTAGGCTATGAAAATGTCTTTTGAATTAGATGATTATCATTTTATTGCATTTGGAGTTAACTTTCACGATCGTGAACTTAGAATACAGGGCAACTTCAACCTCTCTTTCTGAGGAAATTCTGGCGAAGTTACCGACCACAAAGCGAGTAATTATATTTACATTAAGTTGTATTTAGCCCAGGTAGCCCCCTAGGTTGGTCACTGGGTAGAAACAAATCATTAATTTTTTTTGGCCTTAGTGTAGATTTTTAAGCAAATGTCCTGGAACATTACAGATTCTCACCCTTATCAGTTGATATATATATGTATGAGCTTGTTTGGAAAACAGGGATCTTTATGGGTGATTCGCTATCAAATTAGTGTGATATGTAATGAAAAAATATGTGAACTTCATAGTTTACAATGGCATAGTAGAGCATATTACATGTATATGCAAAAGTGTTAGATTAATGCCCTGAAAAGATTTGTTGTTTTTCTGTAGTCAACAGAGGTTGTATGCAGCACCCATCAATCCCCTCGCCATATCCCATGATGCAACAGCCACAGTATCCAGGGGTTCAGTATCAGCAATTCGTGCCTGGCTTTTTCCCGCCGAGTTACATCCCTTACTCTCAGAATCCGGGAGGGGTGCAACCCTTTGTGGATTCTCGAGCGAGCTCATCCATCCAGGGTTTGTACACCAGCGAGCCCACATTAGTGTCCACGTCTGCTCCATCGGTTCAGGAAAAGGGCTACAGGAATGAGGTAAGTGGACATTATTTCAGCCACATCCTTGTCTTAAAAGGACGGCTTTTGTTTTGGGTAAGCTACTTTTCCAAACAAGATTTTGGATTGAGGTTAGGAAGATATGATTTGTACAAAATGTGTGTAGTAAACATGTTGTTATTCTTAAATACTAGTATTGGTTTTTATGCTGAAAAAGAAACAAACATTGTTTTCTGAATTGTAATTTTTTTCTGTGGTCCTTGTACAAAAATGTATTTCCTACCCCTCCTCAATCTTTTTTTATATATACATGATTAAAATACACTGGTGTTTCAAATTGTACCAGTCATATACACCAGGTGGAAAGTGTTTTATTAATCAATTACCTTGAAGTATCAATTTGTACCCAAGTTTTGTGTATTAAGGTTCAGTTTTAGAAATTGTAAGAATTTGGTTTATTTAAGCTTTTCAGCTGATCTATATGACTGAACTCGAAAACTTGATTCCCCTTGTATAAAATCGTCATCACTGCTGACAAGTTAAGTTTTTAGCAGAAAAAGTCATTCTCTAACATACATGATTCTTTCAATGATATGACGATTGTGCATTTCAAAATTAAAATGTATTGATACCCCTGAAAATTTCTTAAAAGTTTTGTCTCAGTATTATTATTTTATTAAAGGCCTAATTCTTCCTTTGAAATGCCCATTTGTTATGAAAAAGATACTTGAAAAGTAATTATTTTAAAAATTTGATGATTACTTATGAGTTATTACATAGAGAATGATTTTTCTCTTGAAAATTTATCTGATCAGGCACAAGAAATCAAAATGAGAAACTGGCAAAGGAGGTTGGTAGAATTCTGTACGAGCTGGTGTCTCTATCACTATAAGCTTTGTAAGAGAGGAAGATGACCCCAAAACACAAACTCAATTATTGTAAAAGCTTTCTATAAGTGAACAGTTATGTCGAAAGTAAAGGTCAAACAGTCAAAATAAAGCTTATTTTGAGTGGTTACATCAGTTCAGAGCCAATACTCATCAGATTTACAACAGAAACCTGGGATAGATCGAGCCACAAGCTCGGTTCTAATCAGTCAGAACTAGAGTAAATCGGATAGGTAGTGGCTCTACCCTGTCCCATGGATGGACCCCTGTATAAGGGTTAGCATTATATTTCATGATATTGTTTTGCAGGCTGTGTCAGCAGACATAATGGACAACGATTAGCTGAATGACCATTTCAGGCTTTTTAGATTTTTTTATCTTTTTTGTCTGGATGTGAGGTGGCAGATGATAGACTTTTGTAAATCCTGATGACATGATTTAATCGGGGAATCTGATTTTTTTATTGAGAATTTCGTGTCTGTGATCACGACAAGTTTTAATATGGCGTTGAAATTTCCACAAAGTACATAATATTTGTGTGTTATTGGAACAGTTAAGGAGAAGTTGAGATGTATGACATGTGCAAATATATTTGTTTTCATTTGAAACTATCTGCTTATGATTCATCTGTTGTGAGATAGAATATTGTGATATTAGAATAGAGATATAGAATATTTTTTCACATTTGTGACAATATGGTAGTTTATTAGACTAGTTTCGCTCTATGAGCTATCTAGTAGGTTGATTTGGAAATATAGAAAACAAAACCTATTTTGATTTTTCTGTATTGAAGAAACATTCATTTAGAGCTGCAAGTTTTGCAGTCAAGTGAATAGGTCTATCTGTCTTGGATTCGATGTAGAATATTCACACGGAATCATTGGTAAAGTACTTCTTTTCACATGATATCCTCAAGGGTTCATAGATGGACAGATCATTATTAAAGACTAAGAGTCATTGTGATTCTTATTCTGTGAGCAGTGTTGGAACATTTCATATAAATACAGAATCCTGCTTATGTTTAGTGTCAGTGTTCATATACCCTTATTTACAATAAGGATTCAACAACTTGCAATTTCCGTAGAGTACCAGCCATTTTTCTGAGATTTCTACACATATGTAAGCACTTAGAGCGGATGTTTTGTAAACACTTTTCCATCAGCATCCCAAACTGAAGCTTCTAGTGATGAACATGGCACCGGTGATTTCATTGTCATATATTTGTCTGGTGTTACTGAAGTTTTAGAAAATAGCTGATGGGATCCAGTTATTATTTTATTGTGGTAGCTAGCTATTGCAATAAAAGGTTTGTTTTATATTAGAAGGAGGGGGGGGGGGTGTCTTTTCTCACTAAGTGAGAAATATTGCAATTTTAAAAAAAATCATCTTTAAAGATTTACATGTACTGATAACTTGAAATCTTCTGGAGAAAAATGTGATGTAAACGACTGAGAAAATTATTTTAATCTGTAGTGCTTTAGTATACTTATTGTGGCAGTCTTTAATGGAAAGTCAGTCAGATCAAGAGTTATTGCACTTTAGTTGTTCTGTAAAGCTTGTTTGAAATGGCGAGGCTTGTTTCTTAAAGAATGATGTGGAGGATTTTGGTGCAGTGAATTTGTATGGAGTTATTTACATGTATGTGTCAGATTTTTGTTATTAATCTAATTAAATCAATGTGTTGCCTATTACTCTAAGTATCAAATTGATATATCATTCATTAATCATTTTGAAATATTCAATATATATTTCTATGCACATAGTGTACAGCGGAAAATATGGTTGACATATTCTAGATATTGTTTGATCTAATAAAAATGTTTTCATACTTCAATTCATTGTAAGAATTCATTCGGATAATGTAATTCCCTTTCCTTACAGTTAGGATTGATTTTCAGACAGTATCCTTCACTCAAAGCCATGCAGCAATTAACAGTTAAACGCTCACATTTAGTGGATATAGAACTTTCATAGCCATGCAAATTTAAGGGTTTTTTTTTTTAACATTTTCAAAAATCTTACTTTTGCAAAAGATTCTGCTAATATGTATAACTTTTGAGTTATGAGTATTATTTCGGTATGAAAAAGCATTATATCATATAGGCCAGATACATCAAATATAATAACATAAAAATTAATTGTTTGTTTCACATATACTCAAGGCTAATTAGACCGTCTTTTATTAAGTGCCATTATCTTTTGGTGCCATTAATTTTTTGTTCCATTTTTGTGGAAATTTAATACTTCATGATAAGAATTCCTGCTATACACTTAATGACTTTAAAAATGTTTGTGTTGTTTTGGTTATCTTCACAAAGATGAATTGTATGTCACCCCTGGCTTAAGGAAAGGGAACTACTTTCTCCTGTACTGAGTACATGTATACGAAGTGCCTGGACCGTTTCACTACATGTATATTGTGATTTAGTCATTATTCACAAGAATTCACCACAAGAATTCCCCAGCTCTGCAATTCTAAAGCAGCAATTTCTATTTTTCTGTTTTGTTATCTTTATCGTTTGAGATCACAGCCATTTCTGTAAGGATTTGCATATCAAAGCTAAGACTTTATATGCATATGGGTCAAGTAAGCTATTGTTTGTTCTATTTAGATAGTTTACCAAGTTTTGTATTTTCATTCATTCTATTGCCATTTCATCTTTTGTGTCAAAGGATTAAGTGTGAAAGTAGAGAGTACAAACTGTGACATTATCTTTTGTTATACTTTCATGTATAATACTGAAATGTGATTGGTTTAGACACAGTTGGTAATCCGTTCTATTACCCTCAGCATTAGCAATACACTTGGCAACGGGTCACACAATGAATTGTTACATGCACATAAATTATTAATTATTATATAATTATATATTAATTTATTCGCCGTAGAATTCACTTCATTTCTATATAAAAGCAGTGAACATTTTTTAAAAAAATAAGACATTCAGTATAATAAGATATATAGTGCCTGTTTGGGAGGGTAACTGTTGAAATTGACACCCCATGAAAACCTTCGAGTCGGTTGACAATGGTTTTCTCGGGGTGTCAATTTCAACAGTTACCCTCCAAAACAGGCACTATTTATATAGTAGTATATACTACAATACTGTAATGGAATGTGGTAAAACTACTGATTTGGTACATAATGATTAAATTTTGTTTCTTAACGAGCTTTTTGATAGGCTGAACCATAAGTTTATATAGAAAGTTGCCTCCATCACAATAAGACTAACATCAACAATGTAGCGATCTGCCTGACATTACGTTTCAATTTTGTGAAATTAATATCATTTAACAGGTCAAAAGACTTGGTTTTTTTTTTACAAATTAATGACTGAAAACTAAATTTATAAGGAATGAAATTCAAAAATAGCTATTCAATTTATACTTTATTGAATATGATTAGCATTAACCATTTGGTTTGAGTAGAATAGGAATATCCTCACTGTCGTCAAAAGACTCAAAACTGGGTTGGAACAGTTTGCACCAGCCCAGTTTTTACTCCTATAAATTGGGTAGCTGTTGAATTCATTTCTTGAAAAAAAGTTCCTTTAAAACCAAATTTTATTCAGTAAAAAACATATGGTAGAATTCTTTATGATATGACCCTGTACAAGATAAGTTAGATAAATCCTTACAGGAGTGGTGCTTTGGTATTAAAAAAAAAAAAAAAAAAAAAATTATTTTGTTATGTACAAAGAACAACATTATAAAATGTAATGGATTCTTGTGAAGAATGACAAATGTATAATTTGTTAAAACTATAGAATATGGTGGAAACTTATGGATAGGTTTTTAATGGTGGATTCGTCATGATTAATGAAACTGTTAAGTACTGTAAATTACCTTAAGAGAAATTGTTGTGAAGAAAAATGAAGGAGAATAAATAGCATCAGTGTATCTGTATTTTATGGGTTTTTTTGATCGTATTTGTGAAAGATGGTCTGTGAGAGGGTGCATTTTGAGTGATATAATTATGGAAATGTTTTCAATCGCTCTTTTTGTGAAAATACTAGTAAATAAATATGAAAGTTTCATATTATCTTGAAGAAAAAAAACCAAGGTATGTTTATAGCTGATCTCATTAAACGCAACATTCAAAATACCCTTTGGACATAATTCTTTGAAATTACTAGGATAAAGTAAATTTCTTTATTTATGAATTTAAGATTTTGCTTACAATGGTCAGGATCATAAAATGGATTAACTGAGACATATACTCTAAAGGCCAAAATTTTGACTATAACAAAAGAGTTAAGTCAAAGCATTGAATAAAATTAGAAATGTTTTCAGATTTTCTGAAAAATTATTTAATATAAAATAAAAACTGTAAAATAGGTTTTCTCTTTATTGCAAGCAGGGCCAAACAAGCTTAAACATGCCTTGTCCTTCAATGTATATTTTGTTGTAATTTGTAATGGAGAAAGAGATATTTGAGGATGTCCGCTGTGGCTTAATCATTAGTAAACTATAAATATTTGCTACTCACGTCAAGACCGAAACAAAATTGAGAAAGAGATGAGGAAGTGCCATTTACATGTGCTTGCTGGTATTTTAATGACACCGGAAAAGGAAATCAATACTGCGTCTAATGGTAAGGTTCAGGAATTACCTCTAAACAAAATGGAAGATGCATGAAATGTACATAAGAGTCAGCACTTTCTGTGTCCAGTATTTGTACTGAGCTCATACCACAAAAAAGTCAAGTTTCTAGAGAGTTCAAAACAACAATTTTTGTTAATGAAATTCCTGTCATAAATTACTAATTCGCTCTTTGAATGGACTCTTTGTGGTATGAGGGTCAACATGACTTCAAGAAATGTTTATTAGATTTGGTTCAATACTGAAATGTAACTCCTAACCTCATGACAAGTCACATTCAGAATTTATGTGAGTTCTTGAATTATAGGGGTTATGTTGTCAAGGAAAAGAGAATTTTATGAATTTTTTCCCCTTCTTTTATTTAGTCCAAACTCCTTCATAATCTGCACAGCAGAAGGAAAGAGATTTTGGCTAAAATTCAGAACATGCCATCCAGCAGTGATGAGATGGAGACCAATTCCCTGCTGACGGGATGTACCCCCTCTAGTCCCTCTGTGAGGGACATCATTAAGGACCCCTACAAGACAGCCAGCGACAACTTCATGTTGTCCACCAAATCTACCCTAAACAAAGCTGTCAGTGACACAGTCAATGCCAACACAATCACCTCACTGGCTGAAGTCACTCACAAAATTAACAGTAAGTTCTCACTGTATCTTGTCTTACAGCAGTACATATAGGCATGTTAATGCAATACTATTGTGTATTTCAGTGCAATATTGTGTATGTCAGTGCAACACTATTGGGCGAAAAAAAAATTTCAATTGGATTACGGATTTTTAAGGCGTCGAGCTAATGCTCGGCAGCCTTCTAGCGATCGTCTGGATTGGCAATCGTCCAAAAATTCATGCACTGCACCGCCTTTTTAATGCGCCTAAAAAATATGTTCCTTCAAGTATTAAACGTATTACAAGATTTGTATTCCTTTTATTCAACTAAATTGTGTACAAAAAAACCAACTTTACCTCCCTGGTTATTGACAACTCATTGAATAAGTATAAATTTGCTTAATCAAGAAATGGCGGATGAATACAATAAGGTGCAATGTAAACATTCACTAGAATAGTATTTAAGTTTATCGCTTACATTTTGATTGGAGACTATGCCCGATAGAAATAAAATTTGATATGTAAATGTATTTGTTATCGGGCATGGTCTCCAAAATAATTGTAAGCGATAAACTTATCTAGAGATTTTGTTGCAATTAATAAACACGATAATGCAGTTGGATTGGTCGAGCATTTTAGATAGCACGTGTTGTGGATTTGTTTGTAAACAACCATAGCATAGGTAATCTTGTTTCAAACGGGAATTGAAATAAATAAAAGTATGTTTTAATATTATAATTAGGGACACACTGTTAATGTATTCAAATTATGAGCCTGTGAAAGGTGCAAAGATTTTTTAAGCAGAAAGAAAATAATAAATTTTTTTTAACTTTGAAATTTCTTCGATTTTTGTAACCATCATGAGTTATTGTATTATAAACTCATCACTACCTATTTTATAACGAAATATACTGATTATTGTTTTTGAAACAGCACAAAACGTAATTTATTTCCTTTTTTATTCTAATATTATTTGATAAACGACTATAAATATTATAGTACAGAAATTCAAATTATTGATATCATTCTGTATAAAAGAAAATGTTCAGTTCGACGCCTTTGTGGCCGTTCCGGCCTTTGATTTATTTAAAAAATTGGATCGGTAGGTCGGAAAAAAAAAGAAAGAAAAAACCTGGCAAACTTCTTGGCTACCCGTACTTCTGTCTAACGACTTTATTTCCAAAACTTTGAAACATGATACGTGGGTTCTTTCACTTTCAAGAACTTCTGACACCGCTTGCCCCACAGTATGTATGGGACACACTCTTTCAAGATCTTAAACGACAGTTTAATGTCATTTTTGCAAATGACAGATATGTGAAAGTATGCCATTTAAATGATAAAACACGAACCACCGTTAGACATTAGACAACATGGCATGTGTGTAATAGAGAAGTCCGTATTCCAAACCTGATCAATTTTAAAACTGAAAGTGTAAAAGTTAAGGTATTTTTTTCGTGATTGAAACCAATTCATGTGGTTTTTATTGATATTTTTCACCAGTCATTTTATTTTATTTTTTGTATTTCTTTTAATTTATGTTGGTCAGTAAAGAAAAATTTGGAAAAGTGCATTTTATTTTTTTTTCTTAAAGTAAAAAAAATTCGGTAGGCGGATCCGTAATCCAACTAATAAAAAAATGTTCGCCTTGTGTATTTCAGTGCAACACTGTTGTGTATGTCAGTGCAACACTGTTTTGTATGTCAGTGCAAAACTGTTTTGTATGTCAGTGCGACGCTGTTGTGTAAGTCAGTGCAACACTATTGTGTATTTTAGTGCAAGGTTATTATACGCCCGCTCCGAAGGAGAAGGGGGTATACTGTTTTACCCTTGTGTGTCTGTCTGTCCATCCGTAACAAAATTTTCTGTGGCTTTTTTCTCGGCAACTCTTTATCACAGATGTTTGAAATTTTAAATTTGTTTAGGCAGGCCATATCATGGGATATCCTTTTGTACCAATCGGACGTCAACTTCTTGTTAGATGACAACTTTGCTTTTTTTGCATATTCACATCAGAGCAGGGGTATCACTAGTGAGCATTAGCTCACAGATATCTTGTTGTATATGTCAAATTAACACTGTTGACTCACTGGTAAGGTGTATGTCAGTGCAAAACTGTTTTGTATGTCAGTGCAACAAATTTACACTGTAGATATCTCTTTGAACCAACTTACTGTATACTTCAAACGGGACTTATTGTTTTGCTTAAGAGATCAATAGAGTCTTGACAGCCATTTTAAAAAGAATAACTGATATGGAATTGTAGCCCTTTTGAGTATCGCAGTGTTCCATCAAAAGAATGAGTCATATTGTTCTTCCAGTGATTTATACTATGTTCTGTGATTGTAGGTTGGAATCAAGATCAGGCGTACATACCCTGGTCTAGTGGTGACACAGCTCTGTCTGTATGGACGTCATCAACGGACACCAAGGCGTCCTCCTCAGAGGTTCTGACAGACAGCGGCGACCTGTGGAATGAGGTAGGTTCTCACTCAATGGTCAACAAGCTCTATTGTCAGTATGGTAGATCAGCTTTGATGTCCTTTAGTGATAAAACTACTTTGTTGTCATTCAGTTAATGGTAGAGAAGCTTTGTTATCAGTTAATGGTAGAGAAGCTTTGTTGTTAGTCAATGTAACTCAAAGGAGCTTTGTTGTCAGTCAGTGTTAGAGGAGCTTTGTTGTCAGTCAGTGTTAGAGGAGCTTTGTTGTCTGTCAGTGTAAAAGGAGCATTGTTGTCAGTCAATGGTAGAGGAGCTTTGTTGTCAGTCAATGTCAGAGGAACTTTGTTGTCAGCCAATGGTTGAGGAGCTTTGTTGTCAGTCAATTGTAAAAAAGCTTTGTTGTCAGTCAGTGGTAGAGGAGCTTTGTTTGTCAGTGTAAGAGGAGCATTGTTGTCAGTCAATGGTAGAGGAGCTTTGTTGTCAGCCAGTGTAAGAGGAGCTTTGTTGTCTGTCAGTGTAAGAGGAGCATTGTTGTCAGTCAATGGTAGAGGAGCTTTGTTTTTCAGTCAGTGTCAGAGGAATTTGTTGTCAGCCAATGGTTGAGGAGCTTTGTTGTCAGTCAGTTGTAGAGGAGCTTTGTTGTTAGTCAATGATAGAGGAGCTTTGTTGTCAGCCAATGGTAGAGGAGCTTTGTTGTCAGTCAATGGTAGAGGAGCTTTGTTATCCCATTGCGCAACTTGTTGCGAAGGGGATATAGCATCGCCACCGTGCACATGTGTGTTCGTATGTATGTATGTGTGTATGTGTGTGTGTGGGCACTCCATTTCAATTTTCTAGTAAATTAAAAAAAAACCTTCCAATAGAAATTCCTCAACCTTTGCACAAATATGTCTCATTGTAAAAGATTAAAACAAATGCAATGTCATTTTAACTGGTCAAATTTTTATGCAAAAACTTAGATAAAATTACACTATTGTAAAGGAGGGGGGCATTATTATGACAAAATTCGTTCAAAACTAAAAATATTTATCATAGATTGCACACTTTTGTAAAACAACAAATAAAAAATGCATGTGTCTTTCCAAACCATTAATACTATTACAAATTATTATTTCATTAAATCAATGTCATAATCAACTTTGTATATGAGTTATCAATCGAAATTTCTGAGTAAGAGTTATCAATCTTCCGCTTCACTTCTTTGAAACCAAAGTGAAAGTAAGCAGTTCAAATCAACAACTTGATATTTTTTGGATTTAGATCTAGTACAGGTAAAGAAAATGTAGTTTTTGCAGTAATGGAGGGTTAGTAGAATGTAGTCTTCTCATTAACATAACTATATATTCTAGTGATGGGCCGATTATCGCCGACAATCGAAAGTCGGTCGCTAAATGTCTCCCGATGTCGATGATCGATTAAGATTTTCATAATCGATTATTTTAAAAAAAAATTAATACAAACGTAAGTTACGAAAATTCTTTGTATGACTTGACTTTTTTTCAAACATCAAAACGAAAATAGGTTTAAACAAAATGGCGGCGCGATGTGCAAGCCTCACGTACGAGGCAAATGCCACTAATCAAGATCCCAACAATTACATGACTCAGGAAATATTTCCATATCTAAATACAAACGGTGTGGAAGTATTTTGGATTGTTGACTTGCTCATTTTCTTGAATAAAAACCTTGAAATGTACTGGTGAAACATTGAAGTGGTATGTCATGTGACTCGGCCAGTAGTAAACTTTCTAGTCACGATGTTTAAATGTTAAATTGTTTTGGTTTAATGTTTTTGAAAAAGGATTTGAACTCTGAATTTCAAATTAATTTGTTATATTTTAAATTGTTTATGTTTATTGTTTGAAGTTTGAACTTGTTTCTAACTTCCTAGTCACTATAAATGGTACAATTCCTAGTTTTCTTTTATTCTAATCAGGTGCAGTAAATAAGATTGTATGTGCATACATGTAATAAGATATAAATTTTATTAACATATTTGATTTATTTGAAAAAATATTAAATAATTTCAAACAACTGAAACAAGTATATATTACTGTATATACAACGCAAGAAGCAAGTTTTTGTTCAGAGTTTCATTCAATTAAACATAATTTGAAAATTTTCGATTATTTAATCGATTATACACTTTCGATTATTTCCGATAATCGATTATGAAAATTGTCCAATTTCCCATCACTAATATATTCCTAAATAATGCATCCCTACACACAATAACTCATGTCACGAGGGGATGCTCCGCTTAGCGGTGCCCTTGTTGTTAGTCAGTGGTAGAGAAGTTTTGTTGTCAGTCAATGGTAGAGGAGCTTTGTTGTCAGTCAGTGTTAGAGAAGCTTTGTCGTCAGTCAATGGTAGAGGAGCTTTGTTGTCAGTCAGTGTTAGAGAAGCTTTGTCGTCAGTCAATGGTAGAGGAGCTTTGTTGTCAGTCAGTGTAAGAGAAGCTTTGTCGTCAGTCAATGGTAGAGGAGCTTTGTTGTCAGTCAGTGTTAGAGAAGCTTTGTTGTCAGTCAATGGTAGAGGAGCTTTGTTGTCAGTCAGTGTTAGAGAAGCTTTGTTGTCAGTCAATGGTAGAGGAGCTTTGTTGTCAGTCAGTGTTAGAGAAGCTTTGTCGTCAGTCAATGGTAGAGGAGCTTTGTTGTCAGCCAATGGTAGAGGAGCTTTGTTGTAAGTCAATGGTAGAGAAGCTTTGTTGTCAGCCAATGGAAGAGGAGCTTTGCTAGTAAAATGGGGATGTTAGAGATTTTCTTCATTGTCTTTATGTTAGAATATGTTTAAATTTATGGGACATTCTTTTTATATGTGGACTATTTTTTATACTGTAAAAAATTATCTATATGAGGAGAGACTTTTGATTAATGAAACAGTTGCATCATCATTTGAATAATGCACACATATAAAAGAAGTACATGTTGAAAAAATATATGTAACTATGTGCATTTCATTTGTAAGAGTTATAAACAGAATATGTAACAAATTAGCCAGTTGGTAATACAGGGCAATCATTAAAATTTGTGGGGGCCAATTTTTTTGGATTGCTTAACTTTTGCAGGTTAGTGGGGATGTAATTTCATGTATATCTTATACCTATTAAAGGTAATATGACTTTATAACCTAATTTATTAATTCAGGACAATTTTAATTCGTGGATGAGAGTTCCCTCAAATTCCACAAAAATTGAGCCACCACAAAATCTAATGATTCCACAGTATTCAAAATGGGGACAAGGACAAGCCTTGTTATTCTCAGGAAAATTCCTTAATATAAAAAGAACTTTTAATGTCTAGTGCCTGTCATTGTCTAACAGATTTTTGTATCAAGAACCTTGATATGTTAAATACACTAAATATTTACATTAATTTTTATTTCAAACTATTTTTGAGGGAAGGGGTAGGGTCCTGGAGAATGAAGATACCAAGGTTTATTTCAAGTTTTAAATTACACTTACATGGAATTCTATTTTATATACTGTGGAATCATTTTTATTTGTGGGGACAGTGTTCATAAGTAGCCTAATTTTCCTGCTTCCTGGGGAGGTGATTTCGTTGGTAAGTTCAGGATGATTTTAATTAGTATTAAACAGATGCTTGTATATACATTTGTGGGGATGTAAATTCGTGGGCAAGGGTTATCCATGAAAGCCACAAACATTGGTCCCCCACGAACATTAATGATTCCACAGTAGTTATTGTAAACATAAATGTGAGCACCACTCTACACATTACAGAGTAGTTCTGATAGCACGGAGTTCATGCTGAACTGGTTGAAGGACATCCCCGACGACCCAGTTCCTGTGGAGAACAAGGAAGAAAAATGGTGGCTGACCACTCCCACTTTGTCAGAGCCAATTTACACATCAGAGTCAGCAATGTATGCAAGGTATGGAGATGTAGGATGCATGCTGCCGGGGGGGGGGGGAAACGCACAATCAAGGCTAATTCTGTGCACTCCTCTGAAAATATAATTTATGTTAATAAGTAAATGTGTATTAGTTTTTTATATATATATATATGTGTGCGTGTGCGCGTGTGCGTGACATTACTGCTTCTATCAGTTGATGATCAAATTCACACATATTTAGCATAAGTGACATTCATTGAATTTGGTGAAAGAAATGAAGATATATTTTAGTTAATGCTCAACTGCCATGTCTAGGGATGTCATTGAATACGCTTATATATCTGAACAGGACAGATTTTAGAAAAACAATATGCTGATATCAAAATGAGATAAAAAAACAAAGATAAACAATTTACATTATATAAAGGTCATTTTAAAACAAAGTATCAAAATGAATGACTTTCTAAAGAATCTTATTAACAGTGCACAATCTTATATTAATATCAGTGCACAATTTCTTATCTTTGATTGAAATTAAATTCAAGTTATGTGTACTGGTAATCGGATTACTTTCCTATCGTGCTATATTTATGAATTCTAAAACATGATATATTGAAGGTTCACTCATTGTAGGAGTAGTATGTCAGTTTGTTCCGACAAAACTGATGAAGAGATTCCGTTTGATCCACCGATAGTCTCAAAGTTTGGGCCGATCTCACGGTCATGTAAGACGAAATACAAGTCAACTGACCCTGTGCAGGCTACCGCCAACCAGGTAATCTCTCGCTCTCTCTCTCCCCCTCTTGCAGGCTACAGCCAACCAGGTAATCTCTCTCTCTCCCCCCCCCCTCTTGCAGGCTACCGCCAACCAGGTAATCTCTCTCTCTCTCTCTCTCCCCCTCTTGCAAGCTACGGCCAACCAGGTAATCTCTCTCTCTCTCTCCCCCTCTTTTACTCTTTATTGTTTTTTGCAGCTTGGTGTACATGTATGCTTACCAAACAGGGATTTCTAATAAAGTGAATTTTCAGTGAAGCAATAAAAATAAACGAACATTCTCCAATCCTTAGCAATGTTCAATAACTCTTATGTTCAATAACTCCTATGTTCAATAACTCTTAAATATCCAGAAAGGGGATTTACATGGAAAGTTTGAATTAATCCTTTAGTGTTTATATTGCAGACTGATATATAACTAAGTCTTCGGCTAAGTAGTATCATTTAGACCAACAATATAACGAAAATGAATTTTATGTTCTAGAGGCCATTGGAGAAAGTTTTACAAAAATCTCCATTCTAAACATTTCATGCATTTTTTTCTCAAATAAATGCAACATTGTAAAATGCTTGGATACAAAAAAAATGTTTGAATAAAGTTTGATGAACAGATAACATTTATAGAATGATAAAATAACATTGAGGCTGAGGATTAGTGAACTTTGATAAAAATCGAAGTTGATAAAAATCGAAGTTGATTATCGTTATTTGTATTTTAATACTTGGTAACAAGTATGAATGAAAAATTTAATTTCTCTAACTTAACAATTCATACTTGTTAACCTGAATGGTGGACTTAAATTAAATCTGTTCCAATTATTTTATGGTTTTAAAGGAGGAAATTTTGACAGAAATACATGTAAAAGAACAGCATACACTACAATAATCAGTATTGTAAACCAACTTTTAATCACGACTTTATTTTTCCACAATTTACTGGTGATAATTGTTCGTGATGACTAATTTTCCAACCAAGTCATATTCAAACCAGTGTTGTTTAAACAAACAAAAAGGACTGTTCCCTAGGGAAATGTTCACCAGGACAAGGCTCCCGCGGAAAAAATTCTCGCACATGAATTAAAGTTGGTTTATAGTATTTGAATATGATAAAATTTATAAATTTAACATTTGTAATGTAAAGCCTTCTAGATAAATTTTTGCTGACGTTGTGTTTGCAGGGATTTTCTGCGCGGACGCCTATGACAGCTACCACAGCAGTACGGAGACCTCAGACCACAGCCTTTCCTCAGGAAACAAAGGTCAAAAAGATCTCAGAGGTCCCCAGGCAGGGCTATAATCTCCAGGCCATTCCCACAGGATGTTATGACAAGTAATTACTTTCGTGTATTTCATCACAGGAAAGAGTTTATTGTAAATTAAGATAGTACCAAACACTTTATTTGAACATATTTTATTGCAGTATTGTACATTGGGATTTGACTAAAGGTCTTAAAACTTAATTAGTCATTTCTCTGAGATATGAACTTGGTTGGTCACATGATCAAATCTTGTGAAGCCGGAAATAGATGTATGCTTTGAAGCTTTCATAGAATAATACAAACTGGTAGGGGACGTGTATTGCTTTTGCAATACTCTCAGAATGCTTGTTTTACAGGTCAGAGATGGGGCTGCAGGACTACGTCCGTCAGGAACTGTCCCGGCTGGAGAGACAGGCCCAGAATGCCTACACAGAGGGAGAGGCCCTCAACTGTGAGCTTAAGGCAGTAGAGCTCCAGATATCCCTGGTAACAATTTACTGAAGAAAGGAGTAAAACAGTAAAATATGAGAAAAGAATGAAGCACCTCTTAAAACAATGCTCAGTATAGAATTTTATGAATTATTGCAATGATATTTGTAACACATGATTTTATTTTGTTGAGACCATTGGGCTAGAGGATTTATGAATGTGAGGTAATAAAATGTTTAGAAGGGAATCACAAGATGAGAAGTTTTTATAAAGGGTATGATTTTGGAGGGAAAATACAGAGTATTGCTTAACATCGATCAAAAGTTTGGAAGTATTTGATTCATTTCCATCCAATATCTACCTGTTTACAATACGTTGAGCCTTGGGGTACTAATAATTGCTTTCATTTTTTGTGTTGCAGGAAGATGGGTCCATGTTTGAAACTCCTCATAGCAAACCAGAAAAGACAATATTTGGATGGGAATTGGAGTCAAAGTTGGAGCGACCCCCAGCAGCTTGGAGCAGCTTTGAAATGTTGGCAGCTGCCACAACTAAAGGAATGGTAAATCTATTTATGTGTCTCAAATTTATGGATCTGCTTCCACAATATATATGAAAATTTGAGTTTAATCAGATTGCCAAATTACACAAAATTGGAAAATATGTATTTTTAGCTCACCTGAGCCAAAGGCTGTAGTGTGATTTTCTGATCAAGAATTGTCTATTGTCTTTTGTTGTCGTGGTAAATTTTCCACATTTTCATCTTCCCCAGAAGACCAGAACCACTTGGCCAATTTCAACCAAATTAGGCACAAAGCATCATTAGGTGAAGGGATGCAAGTTTTTTAAACTAAAGTGTCACACCCTCTTCAAAGGGGAGATAATTTGGAATTATTGAAAATTTGTATTTTTAAAAATCTTCTTGGCAACCATTTGGCCAGAAAAGCTCAAACTTATGTGGAAGCATCTTGGTGTTGTGTAGATTCAAGTTTCTTCATTAATCAAGGTCCCCAGGGGTAGGGTTTGGCCACAATGGAGGGGATGAAGTTTTACATAGAAATATATAAAGAAAATCTTTAACAGACTTCTCAAAATCCATTCAGCCAGAAAATCTTGAAAAATCTTGAACTTCTCACAAATACTTAAACAACAAAAGGGACTTAATATTTATCATAGAAATATGTGGATGGATATCAGAATTTTTTTTTACTTTTTGTGCAAGATCTACTCTATTAAATTGTCAAGATATTTTGAATTTGATACTGTAATGCTGATTTGATTGCCTATTTTTGCACAGGTGAGTGTTGTGGCCCTTTGGCCTCTTGTGCAATTTTTTTTGGGGGGACATTCTACAGAGTCAATTGAAGAAAATATTTCCTTTTTTCTGTCATTTTATTAGAAGCTGAATGATATACACATGGCATTAGATGCTCAGAAAAAAGCAACGCAAACTCTGCAAAGGAAACAGCAAGAGGACTGAAGAATTAAAGTGGCTGAAAACTAAGTATCTGAAAAGAATGCTATTAAGAAACATAAGTGATTTATGATCATTTGTATTTACATTGTATTTGATTATCAATATATTTTGTTATTTTAATATCTTTTTCAATATTTTAACCACTTGTTTAACAAAGTGTGAGCATTAGACTATTGATCTCTACAATGTAGGGTAAGGAAAATACTATGTATCTTCTGAAATTTGAATTCATTATGAAATCTGTTGGGTCATGTCTACCATGTGGACGTAAGCTGTCGTATTTTAGAAACACAAAGATTTGTTCATATATCCTTAAAATATACTGGTAATAGTAATCAACAAATTTATATCATTCAATCATTTTGGACACGTACATTTTATTTAGTCATATTAAATACACATTATTCTCTCTAAATATGAATTTTTTAAAGACATGGAATATATAAATATTTAAGACAGCACTTGTACATTACTGCTTTTATTAGAAGTTAAAATTACTGAAAATTGCACTTGCCTTATATTGGTTTGAATATCAAGAATTGTGATTTATAAATGTGTTTTGTATCAAAACTGCAACTATAATGTATAACAAAATATCTGGTCCTTGTGGTGGGTTTAAGGTGCCGTAAACCAACTCTAATGTTGTGCAAAAAAATTTCAGAACTTTGCAAATATTATTGCCTGTCTTGTTTTGTCTGATATGTTAAGATTTTACTTTAAAAGCCTCGATTTGAAAAAGGATTTGTCGGAATATTGGTAATCATTGGCCAATCGAAAAATAAAGTTGTGGTGAATAAAAGTTGGTTTACTGTTATGTATGGAATATTTTTTTTCTGACAATACTTTTTATTTCTTTGATTTACATGTAGCTACTTGTTCAACATTGTAATTGAATGAAGAAAGGAATGAGAATGAATAAAGGCGTTCTTATGGAAACAAATATTGGGTCGTACTCCCGTTTTCCTGGGTTTTTTCTATGGGCATACCACTTCTTTTTGGATAAAATCTAAAAATTAACAGTTAAATTAGAAAGTGGATTTTTCTGGTTTCACTGAGAACAAGATTTGATGAAGTAATAGTTGAGCTTGTGTTAATTAGCCTTAATACCTTTGATTAAAATTCCCATAAACATTAACTTGCCATACATATTATACAAATTTAAAGATTATGTGCATTTATAATGTTTCTACATTTATATCATTAACATTTTCCGACTTCACTTTCCAGTTTAATATGAAATTCATTCAGGTTAAATCCTTCTTTGATTTTTTGCATTATACTTTCAATATTGTTTGGTTCATGTTCATACAGTGGTTGTTATTGGTAACAGCTATTTTGGTCCAGATGACTGATCATTTAATCACCTATCCATTCAGCCCTACACCAGGTATAGGACTTCAGCATATGTGTATGAATGGAAACTGTTCTTTGATATTAAGAAAATTCTGTGAATTTTTTACCAAGACAGCTTTGCTATCTTATTAAATTCTATCTACATGTTTTAGTTTATTTTACCAACCAGTGTCATACATTCTTTTTTGTTTATAATAAAAAAATTTAAAATGTGTATGACAAATATTTTTTATAGAACTTGTTTATTCTGTTCCTTTTATTGAATTGTTGTAAACTTCCATCAGTGAAATAATAGAGTGCTGATTATGTACCTTCTGACTGTTTGTTACAGATATATACATGTAGCATGTCTTTGACACAGGGAACAACTGCCTTCCATATCAAAATATGACACATATGTAACACACATACTGCTCTTTTGGTCTTTGGTTGTCATTTTCAACAAACTTTGAGTCCAGTTGGTGACTTATTTTACATACACATGTATATAGAATCAACCTGATGTTGGTGGATTACATAAAGTCTCGCAGCAACTGAAGTGTAATGTATTGTTGGCCCTTTTTAGTACAAAGAGGTTGATCAGTGTGTTTGGATGAAGCTTTTTTTTTTGCCAGAAACTCGAGACTTATTGGATTATTCTGATGCAATTTGATATTCAATATCTGAGTGTTATGTTTGATTTTTTTCTTTCGTAAATAAAACATAAGAAGATTGCATGCTTGGTTTTTTTTTCTGCTACATTCGTGCACATTCCTTATACGATAAGCGAGTACTTAATTCCGCGATCCCACTATTTTGTTTCAAATCGCGAGGATATAAAATCGCAAACGCGGAATATTTATCCATAATTTTTAAAGTTCTCTACTCTTACAAAAAATTGCAAGGTTTAAAATCTGCGAGGGGTGCTTCTCGTGATTTTACGCGGATATAAATTACTCGCATTTAATTAGGAACTTGCAGTATGTAACGACAAATCTGCTCTTCATATTGTTAAATTAGGACAAGGTTTTTACAATGTTATTGACCTGATTGTTTTATACATGTATTCTAACAAAAGAGTGAGTAACAAATTAGTGATCAACTCAATTCAAACGATAGTGTAAGACAATACCGTAAAAAAAAAATGGAGAAAACGACATTTTGTCGTTTGATATTTTTAGATATTAAAAAAACGCGTATTGATAGAATGGTAAACTGTGTTGAGAAAATCATTCTTAAAAAATAATTCTCCTCTGACAGACTGACGGAAAAGCTTTCAAGATGGTTTTACAATATGCGTGTTCGTCCAGCAGGCTGTCCATCTGTAAACTTTTTCACATTTCTTTTCCTCCCAAACTACAAGCCCTTACAATAATTCCAATAATCGTTAACACAAAGTATATTTATATATATTAAAATGAAGGGTTATGTCCTATTGTAAGGGAAGATAATTATAGATATTTGAAAATTTATTTGATTGTTTTAAGGTAGTACGAAACACCCCTGAAATTATTTATTTGAAATATTTTCTTAATATTATGTAAAAAATAATTTTAGTCCATTATCTTTAAAAAAAATATACCCATTAATTAATCAAGGCCCAAAAAAATGAGATGCAACGTATTTCGATTTTGAAACATACATTTGGATGCTGTTCATATGATTTTTGTTCAATTTAGCCTTATATCATTTAAAAATGCGTAACTTGTGTTCTTTCTAAAGTAAAGACCTCAAATTTGAAAACAACCACCATCAGTGTTTAGGCTTTATGTCATACAAATTTCAAGGTCATATCAACAGGTCAAAGGTCAAATAAGATGACGTCATCTAGGATTTCATCAATTTCTACCCCGTCAAACATACTTAAACGTTAATTAATCTAAAACCAATGGTTAAATTTTCTTTATTTTGATATATTTTAATAATAGGGTCATGACAATCATACTGTTAAATTTTATTCAAATTTGAATGATACATTTTCTTTTTAGATACCGTTAAGTGCTGCAAATTTTCGTCTTAAAAGAGTATTCATAAGCGCTAGTTTTACATTATATCGCATGAGAAATTATCTTAAGTTACCAGTTAGATTTTATTTCAGTATCTTTAAGTAACAAGAAGGTCTCCTATTTATAGAGCAGCACAAATATTTGTAATTTCTTGAAAAATAACTTAATGGCATAGAAAATTATAACAATGACTATTTCACTTTACACTCCACTGAAAGGAGATCCCAATAGTAGGTTTGGGACAATGTGGGCAAAAATTGTGAGGTCGGATTTTTTCTCACAAATTTTACGTATATAAAGATTTCATTCAAAAGAAAAAAATATTAAAATTTTAGAAAAATTGAATTATAGGAAAAATTTAGCTTATCTGTTTTGTACTACTTTAAATATCTCAAAACTTATTTGGTAGAAAATCTGAAACTTGTATGAAAGCGTCCAAAGTAATATATATTCAGATTTGTTCAAATCATTACCCCTGGGGTAGGATGGTGCCAGGATGAGAGAGGATGATTTTTTTTACTATCGATGGCTATTTGTAATCGGTTACTCGGTCGGAACAATGGTTACGGGTTACAATATCTGATTATTACTATTATTATTTATCAGTAATTAGAAAATTTATTATTGGAACGCAATTTAATTACAGATTTGTTCTTATATCTTCTCCGAGTCATTGATGTCTTTTCAAGTTAAATTATTATTCTATCAAGTTTCGGTGTGTTTAATTTACTTTTTTTTTTTAATTTAATACAAAAAATTATTACAGAGCAGATTCATTTGTGTATGTTTGGTACATACATGGAGCTATTGCACGATCATAAAGGATATACATTGATATTATTTTAAATGGAATATATAAAACTTGTCTCAGGCTAACTTTAAGCGGTCTTTCTCCTTTTAGTTATAAATGACTTGCAGACAAGGAAATGATTTCCCGTCGTTGTTTTCGATTTTTCTTTTAAATATATAAAATGATAAACTACATGTATGATAATTTCTTATATTCAGGTTAATTAACTGTCTAAAAACATTCCTGTTTTGCTTTCTGTGGCATTTATGATACGAATAACCGTTAATCGGTCGGAATTAAATACAATTAACAGATTAGCAGCCGATCGTCTTGCATAATTTTTACATAAGTATAAATAGAGAAAACTTCTCAAAAACTATTTAATCAGAGAAACAGAAACTTATGTGGAAGCATCCTCAGGTAATGTAAATTGAAGTCTGTTGAAATCATGATCCCCGGGGATAGGGTATCGCCACAATGGGAGTTGGGTTTTTACATAGGAATTAATAGAGAAAAATATTTTTTAAATTTTTGTCTCAAAAACCATACATTTATAGTAAATTGTGACCTCTGGACCAGTACAGGGTTCCTATGTGTAGTTCTAAATTTAATATTGGATTTTTAATTGTTCAAACGATGACTCACAAACCTACACTGTGGTCTCTGGAAAGGTTAGAATCAGCATAAGAATGTGTATTAAATCTGGGTTTTTTTTTTAAACCAGGCCGATTAAAAAAAAAAAATTTGCACAAAGCATCCTTAAGTGAATGAGATTTAAATTTGGTAAAATGAAGGACCAAGTCCTCTTCCGAAGGGAGACGATTAAGAATTATGGAAAATTTGTTGGTATCTTTCAAAAATCTTCTCAAAAACCAATTGACCAGAAGCGCTATAACTTGTGTGGAACAAATTTTCTGACGAAAAACCAATTGGCCAAAAGCGCTGTAACTTGTGTGGAAGCATCCTCAGATAGAGTAGATTCCTATTTGTTTAAATCTTAATCCCAGGGGGTAGGGTGTGGCGACAATGTGGGAAGGGGCCATTTTTACATGGGAAAAAATTTGAATTACTTTTTTAGCCTAAATGATAATAATGATTGCCTTTACTAAATATATATATATATATATATATATATATATATATATATATATATATATATATATATATATATATATATATATATATATCGAAAGAAAATATTTTAAAATCTTTTTATACAGGATCTATTCTGCTACATCGTCCAGATATTTTGTATATGACTTCATAAATCCGATTTCATTATGGCTATTGTAGCTCAGGTGGGCATTGTAGCCCATGGACCTCTTGTTCGTGGTATCTCATCAATTGCAGGTTGCTTTGTTTCTCTGGTCAACAGATTCGTAAAATGTTGGTAGTTTATCCTTCATGAACACCTCTAAAGGTATCGGGAGGGTGGCTGCTAGACGGCTTGAGGTAGAGATGAGAATAAGTGGGTTTTATATTCATCGAGACTGAACTTTATAATAGTTATCTTCACATATATATGTCTTCAATTTAATTTTTGGTAATTGTAAATTTCACCCCTGCGAATTTGTTCGGAATGTTTTCTTTATCGTTGCTAAGTATGTAGTAAATCCAGAGGTGCTCGAATGAAAGTTAACGAGACTTCACCGAGATTTGTTCAGTTCCTGTGAAATTTCGAGCGGAAGTATAAGTGTTCGGATAATATTCTCAAAATACGTAAGTACTGGTCGATTTTCATATCATATCCTACTTTGATTTATGTTAAAACATCAACATCTTTTAAGATATATGTCTTATTTCACCATCTAGCGGTTTTTAGCTCACCTGAGCTGAAAGCTCAAGTGAGCTATTCTGATCACATTTTGTCTGTCGTCCGTCTGTCCGTCTGTCTGTCTGTCCGTCTGTCCGTAAACTTTTCACATTTTCAACATCTTCTCAAGAACTACTGGGCCAATTTCAACCAAACTTGGCACAAATCATCCTTAGGCAAAGGGAAATCAAAGTTGTGCAAATTAAGGGTCACACTCGTTTTCAAGGGGAGATAATTAGAAATTAATGAAAAATTTCGAGAAATTTTCAAAAATCTTCTTCTCAAGAACCAGAAAGCCAGGAATGCTGAAACTTGTGTGGAAGCATCCTCAGGTAGTGTAGATTCAAAGTTGTGAAAATCATGACCCCCGGGGGTAGGGTGGGGCCACAATGGGGGGTCGAAGTTTTACATAGGAATATATAGAGTAAATCTTTAAAAATCTTCTTCTCATAAACTAATCAGCCAGGAAAGCTGAAACTTGTGTGGAAGCATCCTCAGGTAGTGTAGATTCAAAGTTGTGAAATTCATGATCCCTGGGGGTAGGGTGGGGCCACAATGGGGGGTCGAAGTTTTACATAGGAATATATAGAGTAAATATTTAAAAATCTTTTTCTCAGAAACTAATCAGCCAGGAAAGCTGAAACTTGTGTGGAAGCATCCTCAGGTAGTGTAGATTCAAAGTTGTGAAAATCATCACCACCAGGGGTAGGGCGGGGCACAATGGGGGGTCGAAGTTTTACATAGGAATATATAGAGTAAATCTTTAAAAATCTTTTTCTCTGAAACTAATCAGCCAAGATAGCTGAAACTTGTGTGGAAGCATCCTCAGGTAGTGTAGATTCAAAGTTGTGAAAATCATGACCACCAGGGGTAGGGCGGGGCACAATGGGGGGGTCGAAGTTTTACATAGGAATATATAGAGTAAATCTTTGAAAATCTTCTTCTCAGAAACTAATCAGCCAGGAAAGCTGAGACTTGCGTGGAAGCATTCTCAGGTAGTGTAGATTCAAAGTTGTGAAAATCATGACCCCCAGGGGTAGGGTGGGGCCACAATGGGGGGGGGGTCGAAGTTTTACATAGGAATATATAGAGTAAATCTTTAAAAATCTTCTTCACAGAAACTAATCAGCCAGGAAAGCTGAGACTTGCGTGGAAGCATTCTCAGGTAGTGTAGATTCAAAGTTGTGAAAATCATGACCCCCAGGGGTAGGGTGGGGCCACAATGGGGGGGGTCGAAGTTTTACATAGGAATATATAGAGTAAATCTTTGAAAATCTTCTTCTCAGAAACTAATCAGCCAGGAAAGCTGAAACTCGTGCGGAAGCATCCTCAGGCAGTGTAGATTCAAAGTTGTGAAATTCATGATCCCTGGGGGTAGGGTGGGGCACAATGGGGGGTCGAAGTTTTACATAGGAATATATAGAGTAAATATTTAAAAATCTTTTTCTCAGAAATTAATCAGCCAGGAAAGCTGAAACTTGTGTTGAAGTATATACCTCAGGTAGTGTAGATTCAAAGTTGTGAAAACATAATCCCTTGGGGTAGGGTGAGGCCACATTGGGGCGTGTTAAAGTTTTACATAGAAATATTAAGAGTAAATCTTTGAAAATCTTCTTCTCAGAAACTAATCAGCCAGGAAAGCTGAAACTTGTGTGGAAGCATCCTAAGGCAGTGTAGATTCAAAGTTGTGAAAATCATGATCCCTGGGGGTAGGCTGAGGCCACATTGGGGCGTGTTAAAATTTTACATAGAAATATTTATAGTAAATCTTTGAAAATCTTCTTCTCAGAAACTAATCAGCCAGGAAAGCTGAAACTTGTGTGGAAGCATCCTCAGGTAGTGTAGATTCAAAGTTGTGAAAATCATGACCCCCAGGGGTAGGGTGGGGCCACAATGGGGGGGGGGGGGTCGAAGTTTTACATAGGAATATATAAAGTAAATCTCTGAAAATCTTTTTCTCAGAAACTAATCAGCCAGACGATTCTTTATAATTGTTTAGACTTTGGCTCCAGGACAATTCTTCGGCCTCACAAGAAGGTTCAGAGTTTGATGTAGCTTAATATCCCATATATAAACAATTGTAAAGGATCTTTTTGAGGACTGCAATACTCAACATGTGATATGACTATAAAATCATCCTGTTAGAAAAGGGACTAATGATTATAAACATAAGAATATCCAGGGGAAAAATGGATTTTATTTTTACAGGATCTACATATATTATTGTACATTGTCCAGATTGTTTGTATTATGACTTCATTAAGCTGATTTTATCATACCCATTGTTCCTCAGGGGAGCGATGTGGCCCATGGGCCTCTTGTTTAAATTAAACGATGGTTATCGTTCGTGTTTACCACGTGTAGAGTGGTTAATAATATAAACATTAGGTTGCTTAATAAAATCATAGCCATGTTTGATGCTTGTGGTGTGCAATACCAATTTTTTTTAAAAATTAATGGGTGAATGTTTTGCATAAAAACTTAGTGTATCGAGCCATTTTCAATGAACATTCTGCATAAAATAGTACAGTCTGTTTCACTATTGATGTTATTACTAGGTCAGGCGCGGATCGAAAATTAATTCTTAGAGGGGATCTCTACTACGCATGTTAATTGTCGCAACAGCAGAAAAAAACTATTTTTTGTATTGTTTATTTCTAGAACACATTTTATCCACCAATTAATGAAGATAAAGTTTAAAATCAATAAACCTCTAGAATTTATATTTGACTACAAGTACCTAGATTCTCTAAAATAGACTATAAACACGACGCACGATTTTTACTGCGAAACAGAAAGGGTCAATTAAAACCACGTGGTCTAAAATTTAAATGACAATAACATTCGCAGGGGTGAATTTGGCGAGTTTAGATCTTCTAAAAAAAATAAAGATTTGTCGTTTCAAAGGTGAGGCATTTGCCTTATTTGCCTCCATTGCACTACGGCCGTGGACTATTGAAACTAAATGGTCTCGATGTTCAACCGGAGAATGCATACCTCTGCGAATGTTATTGTTATGTATATTTAGACCACGTGGTTTTATTTGACCCTTTCAGTTTCGCAGTAAAAATCGTGCCTCGTGTTTATAGTCTATTTTATACAATCTATAGGTACTTGTAGTCAAATATAAAATCCAGACGTTTATTGATTTTAAACTATATCTTCATTAATTAGAGGATAAAGGAGTTCTAGAAATAAATATGACAATAGAAATTATAGGTTTTTTCTGCTATTGCAACAATTAACATGCTTAGTAGCGGTCCCCTTTTTAGGTTTAATTTTTGATCCGCGCCTGACCTAGTAATAGCATCAAAAGTGAAACAGACTATCC